>NC_056746.1:710948404-711113404 GCF_019279795.1 Protopterus annectens
AATAAATTTTTGGTTTGCACATCCTAAAGTATTGTTCCTGACTAAAGGCATATAAGCTGTTTTTATATGAAAGGGTTAATTTTTTCATGATGTTGATGTTTTGTGAGGAAACTGGTGGTCTGTGTGACTGTTGTCATTGTGGAGGTTCATGACATGTACCGATAAGGCAGCTTGAGTGTTTTTTTTTTTTTTTTGCTTTCTGTAAACTCTAAAAGCTTCAGGATTTGATTTCCCACTGAAAATGCTTTTTTTTCCCTTACTAGAGACAACCTCTGCTGTGCATGAGCCTATTTAGATAGATAGATTCATAGATTAGTACTAAGCTAACTGCCCTTGTGAGCCATTTTAAGCTTAGCCAGTTATCCCTTGTGAGATTCAAACCCTGCACCTTGTGTTTGCAAGGCAAACAACTTAACCATTAGGCCACCCTCCCAATTTAGACACCTTTAAACAAGTTGATGAAGCTGCAGCTTGAGGAAACTGCAGTGATGACATCACTTGACCTTCTGACCTTGTTAAATGGCTGTATTTAGAATTATTTTCTCTTGAAATTCTGTTATCATTCACTTAGATACTTTAAATGGTAAATGACTGGTTCTGATAAAAGTGTTTAACTCCTTTGGAAATACCTATGTTATTTTATAGATGCATACAATCTGCAGATTCAATGACACTTTTAGTAACTAAAAGACATCAAATGAACTAGGAGCTGCATTAGAAAACTCATTATGCATATTAGCATTGGACTTATGTTACATAACTAAACCTTTAGTAACTAAACAGAGGGTTGTGAGGCTTTTTTTGTAATAATTGTTTTTATATATGTATATATATATATATATATATATATATATATATATATATATATATGTATATATATATATATATATATATATATATATATATATATATATATATATATATATTTCCACCCTGCTAACTACCTTGATTATAGCAAGCTCAGATGCTCATAAGCCTAGTACTTATTATACAGCAGGAACGTCTTATTGTAACATTTGTTAATCTCTGTTATGTACTTTGCAGATAAAGATTCTAGTTGTCTACTGATGTACTATGTTCTTCATCTGTAAATATGTTTGTAATTAATTGCTATGTTAAATTGTTAATCGCTATGTAATCCAATGTAACTACTGTCTGTTTATTTTAACTGTGGAGCTTTTCTCCCCGGGCTTCCGCTGAAAATGGACCTATGGCCAGTCAGACACTCCCGGTCAACAAATGTAAATAAATAAATAAATATATATATATATATCTATATATATATATATATATATATATATATATATATATATATATATATTTATATTCAACAAATCCATACATGAAAAATGTTAGATAGATGACTGACAAAATGGTTAAAACATCTGATGTTTCTTGAAAAGTCTTAGAAATATTGACAATCTTCTTAACCTTCATCTTCTAATGTTTATACATACTTTGATCTGATGTGTATTTCTGACATATCTACTTATCAGACCTGCTATTATTATATGTAACATATTCATATAGCTTCAGTTATATTGGACACTCTCATTTTAATGTATATTTCATGGACTCAGATTTCTTTAGTTGCTTTCATAATGCTTTTCTGTTTTGTTTTTATACTATATGCTACACAGAATGGATAGTTTGTGTCTTTTGGTGTTGGAGAGGTGGTGAATGGATGGTGTAGTTACGTTTTTAACTAAACCAGAAACTTTATGTTTCATGTATGTGTTTGTAAATAGTTTGGGGTTTTTGAAAGTAGTGCTTAATACACATTATACATCTATGATAAATACGTTTTCAGTAGATTTCAAGTCAACATGGATAATTAAGTAATTAACAACATACACTTTATAGCCAATGGCTTATAAATGTTTTTCATTAAATATTAATGGTTTGAATAATAATGTTAAAAGCGCTGGCTTGCTTAAATATATCAAAATGCATAAAGCCCAGATCATCTTTTTGCAGGAAACCCATCTATTAAAAAAGACCTACAAAAATACTCATGTAATGGCTATACCATTCTGGCTGATTCATGTTTTAAGACTAAGAGAAGGGGTACTCTTATTCTATGGAAAATACTTATACTATGCCAAGAATTATAGATACAATTGCAGAAAAAGATGGGATGCTAAGCATGGTTATTTTGGAAATCAATAGGAAGTATTATATCGTTGAAGGTTGTGCGTTAGGCCCGGCAAGCCTGCACGTAAAACTCTATTGCCAATCATTAGCGGACCAGAGTTCCGCTGTGGCGACCCCTAACCGGGAAAAGCCGAAAGACACAAAATACTTTGATTAATATATAGTGGATACCAGGACTAAGTATTAAATATGTTGAAAAATATCTGGACCTGATTACTTTAAATGCAAAAGGGGAAATTATAGCAACAGGTGATTTTAACTGTCAATTATCAGGCAATGATACTTCTAAAAATGGTAAAATAAAACTAACATCTCAAGCCAAGAAGTTAAATGACTTTACAAACCAGATAAACCTTAAAGATATACATGGTCTAAGAGAACATTATTCCTTATTCTATACTCACTATTCATATCAGTTTGGTATACAAACAAATATCGATAAGGTCTTTGTATCAAATAATATATACTCAAAAATAAGTGACGTATCTATAATGACTTGTCCACTTTCAGACCATAATGCTATAAACTTTACATTAACTATGCATATGGATGATTTAAGATTTCTACAGAAAATTCCTGCTTACATAACTAAGTTTAAAGACTTTAGAGAATGGATAATGAAAGAAATAGACATGTTTATGGAAACAAATGATAATGGTGAAGTGACTGATACAATTAATGGGACACCTTTAAAGTTTACATATATGGTAGAATAAAATCTTGGTATCTTAAAAAAAGGAGAGAGCGGGACAAAGAACTTTTAGACTTACAAAAACATAGACAAGATAAAAATGGACACAAAATCAAATAACAAACTAGCGCATAGTGAAATTACTAAGTTAAATCAAAAATACTTAGAAGTTCTGAATCATAAGGTAGCCATAAACCTGGAAAAAATGAAATTACAGTCTTATGCTGTAAATCCCAAATATCTGCATAAAATAGCAGAGAGATCCAAAAAAAAAAATCAAAATCTTATTATTGAGATTAAATATAAAAGTGATGTTTCAGTTAAGAGTACATCTAACTTAATGGGCATATCAGAAGTGTTCAAAAACTACTATAAAGATATAAATAATAACACATCACTTTTGGAAACAGATAATGCAATAAATACTTTTATTCAATAAAAATATAACTGCTAAAGTGTAAATGCAACAAAATAACATATTAAATAAACAAATAACACTAACAGAAGTGAAAGAGCAAATAAAAAATTCAAAGATAATAAAGCACCAGGACTGGATGGAATAATTCCTGAACTATATAAGATTTTTCCTGAATACATAATAAAGAAAATGAATAGTGCCTTTACTATGGTTAAGCAAAAATGTATAACACCCCATCATGGAAATATTTAATTATCTCCTCCATTTTAAAACAAGGTAAGGACCCCAAATCTTGTGATTCATATAGGCTAATTTCATTACTAAACACTGATTATAAAATTTTCATGACAATATTAGCTAATAGGATAAAGAAAATATTATCTAATCTAATACATAATGATCAGACAGGGTTCACTCTTCATAGAAAAGTGCAAGATAACATTATTAAATTACTATCATTAATAGACATAGCATGCAAATACAAAACTAACTGTTATCAACCTAGAAATAGAAAAGGCTTTTGATTCTTTTTGTTGGTCTTATCGACAAAGAATTCTGATTGGTTTTGAATTCTCCTCAGGTTTTTTCAACTTATTAATGAAAATTTAAAGTGGGGCACAAGCTTAAGTGAAAATCATATCATATAATAAAAATAAATAAGTATACGCTGAGGCAACACGTTCCAGCAAAAATAAATAGGATAAAAGTCAATACCATAAACGGAACGTGAGGGCCTGTGAAAACTTCCTAATTGCCAAATCTCCGTAGTATCACCAACAAGGTATAAGCAGCAAGGTAAAGGTCCATAGCAGAGCAAAATTCACTTCATATATCCAACACCATACCAACGATTGTAACAGGAACGTTCTTTATTCACATAAAGCAAACTCAGTAAGCGCTTTCACCATACACAGCTTCTTCAGACTGTAACAAACATTCTAAAACCACAGTCTTTAAATACATTTCACACAGATCTGAACAATCATTCAATCAACATATAATTATTTAAATATAATTATTTAAAGAGACCATGGAAGTATAAGCCCTATCTAACATTTTTACTTAACTAAAAAATATAATGCTAAGCGGATAGCGAACTACTGTATGTCACTACATAATAAACTATCTAAGCAATAATATATACAATCATTTAAAAATATATATTTAAAAATATATTTAAAACATTTTTTAAAAATTTTTTAAAAATTTTTAAAGTACATTCCCCAAAGGTAAATGCATGGATTAATGTAAAAACCTACTCAGATCTGTGTGAAATGTATTTAAAGACTGTGGTTTTAGAATGTTTGTTACAGTCTGAAGAAGCCGTGTATGGTGAAAGCGCTTACTGAGTTTGCTTTATGTGAATAAAGAACGTTCCTGTTACAATCGTTGGTATGGTGTTGGATATATGAAGTGAATTTTGCTCTGCTATGGACCTTTACCTTGCTGCTTATACCTTGTTGGTGATACTACGGAGATTTGGCAATTAGGAAGTTTTCACAGGCCCTCACATTCCGTTTATGGTATTGACGAAAATCATATCATGTCTATCCTCACCACTAGAAATCCTCAAGGGAACTAGACAAGGTTGTCCTTTGTCACCATTATTGTTTGCTCTTTCAATGGAACCTTTTGCTACATATATCAGAAACAAGTAAGGCTTTCAAGTTAATAAGGACTATTGTCCTAAAATACAATTATTTGCTAATGATATGTTGTTAAAGTGATGGTTCTTTGCATGATGTTATAAAAAGCTTAAGCAAGTTTGAAAGAATTTCAGGGCTTAAATTTAATCATAACAAATCCAAAACATTACTAATTAACAAAAAGATCAACAAAAACCTATGAGAGAATAGCCTGTTTTATTGGGAGAATGATATTTTAGAATATTTGGGTGTCAGCATAAAGAGTACATGGAAAGAGTCTGGTAAACTAAACTACAATAATTTAATAACCACCATTCGTGAACTAATGCATGATGTTATAAATAGCTTAAGCAAGTTTGAAAGAATTTCAGGGCTTAAATTTAATCATAACAAATCCAAAACATTACTAGTTAAAAAGATCAACAAAAGCCTAGGAGAGAATAGTCTGTTTTATTGGGAGAATGATGTATTAGAATATTTGGGTGTCAGTATAAAGAGTATATGGAAAGAGTCTGTTAAACTAAACTACAATAATTTGATAACCACCATTAGTGAACTAATCAAAAGATGGAATAAAATGTTCTTTACAATGGAGGATAGGCTCTCTTTAATTAAAATAATAATTTTACCTACAGTTTTGTTTTATATACAGTCATTGATACTACCCCCTCCAAAAAACTTATTTAAAAAATTAGATTCCATGATACTTAAATCTTTATGGTTGCCCTTAAAGCCTAGAATTGCATATACATGGCATATTAGAGCTTGGAACAGTAATGGGATAGCATCCCCTAGCTTAGATCTTTATTCCAAATCAGTTATAATTAATGCAATATTACATTGGATCTCACCTACCTATATATCTGGCTGGAAAATAATACACAGGATTCATATAAATGATGTCAGAACTATAGAAAATCAATTTGAGGAACAATACAGAATAAGTATAGTTCATTGGCTTTTACGTGAATTTTGTTTATTTAATAAGAAGTTTGATCATTTTTCTTTTGGAATTAATCAAATATTTAATAACTTTTAAAATATAATTGATTGTAATTACAACATTAAACAATTCCAATTTCTTATATTCCCGATAGCATACTCCCCTGATTGCCTAGATTCTTTCAACATCAATGCGATGCAAAAATTAAAGGAAAATAACTTGATATTCTGGCATTAGTTTATTGCAAATAAGAGCATTCAACCACTAAACTCTCTCCTATGTAGTTATGATAATAGTCAAGACAGTTGGTTGTTTATACACTCATTACAGCAGTTTATAGAAAACAAAATGAAAGCATCAATCGACCTAGAGACTGAATCTATACCTAGTTTGATCCAGCTTTTTATTAGGTGTCTTGAAAAGACTGATGATCATAATTAAGTATCTCTAAAGTTTGACTCAGATTTTTGGAATTACTATGTAAAAATTAATGGAGAACAAATATCTGATGAATCAAAAAACTATTACTGAAATCTACATATGGTACCTCTTCTTCATTATAGTGGAGAAGGTATACATGGGAATTTATGAATAGGAGTTTCTATACGCCGCATAAAATAAATATTATACTCAAAAACAGTGAAAGTAAATGTTGGAAAATGTGATGAATCACTAGAGGCCGACTGGGTTCACATGTTCAGGAAATGAAATGTTGTTCACTGTTGGAAAGACTTCAAATATTTTGTAAAGGTTTGTGGTCTTTTATGGTCTGATAACTATCATATTTCTAACTCATTAGTCCTATTCAATGTTCCTATACCTAATGTAATATCTAAATCTCAGATTCAGTTACTCTGGTCAATTCTTGCAATTGCCAGAAAAGTTATTACTTTGAACTGGAAAAGTAAACAAGATTTGATGAATTTATTAATTTAGCAAAGTTATAGAACTCATAATATTACTCATAAAAATATAGCATGGCAAAAATTACAAAAACTTTTGAACAAATACTAATAACTTCTTGTGGATAAATGATTGTTTATCATGGATGAATGTAAATATTGAAAATATTTCTTTTATTGTTTTATTGTATTTGTTATATGTACATTCGTGTATGTTTATAATGAAAATAAAATAATGTTTTTGGGGGAAAAAAAGAAAATGCTTGCTAAACCAAATCCCATTACTCTAGTAACTTTTTAAGTTTATAAGATTTACATTTAAAATCTGTACCTATTTTGGGCCTTTGCCCCCTCCTCTCCCATAATTTTTGCCCCCTCCCCCCATGCTTTTATGCTCTGTCCAGATTTTTTTTTGTGCTAAGGGGTTGAGAAGTATGCTGGAAAGAGAAATGACTCTTAGTATTACTTGAGCCTAGCAATGACCTTAAAGATAAATCTACAAAAAATTACTACTACTAATAATAATAACAGGATAGAAAAAAGTGTGGGCTTTAATAAGGTGACAACATGAAATGAACAGTACAAACTGTAGAACTGTTGGGGAGAGATCAGGATGTTGCTCATGATGTGGAGTAGATGTTTCTTTAAGAATCTTATGGGGGACCAGAGGATTTGTAACATGCAGGAGAATGTAGAAGTTTAAGGACAGAATATGATAGATTGGTTAATCAATTGAGAAAGGGCAGGCAGAGTGGGACAGGAAAGGGGGCATTAGGAGGTCAGAAGGCAGGAGAGACTTTTCTGCCATATGATTATTATAACACTACAAAATTATTCAAGGCTAGTTTCATACAAAAGCTAGCTGAAATAAACAATTGGGGAGTTTCAATAAAGCCTACGTGGTCATTTTTTATGCACACACAACCACAGACAGTTTTAAATTTAGTAAGCACCATGTAGATTAGCCTGCACAAACAAGGTGGACATGGTGGCATGCTAATTACAAACATAAGCAGCTGATTTACATTGCTAATCAGACAATCCAACATGGTGGAGCTATTCAACAAGCTATAAATTATGTGTGTAGACTCTGTGCTGATTTTTCCTGGGAATTCCAAAACGTTTGGAATACAGCCATGGAAAGGAGTCTACACAAACAGAATGTTAGGGGCTGTTGCTGATTTAGTTCATTTGTATGCACCACAGACTGAAGCCAATGCTGCTGCTGCTGCCAATAGGCCTAGTCCTAAAAGGAGAAGAGTTTTCAGGCCCCTTGTAGCTTCTTGTAGCTTTTCACAAACTACATGATGTGGAGATTGTGGAGTGCTACAGGGTAGACAGGGGCACACTACAGGAACTCTGTGACATCTGCCATCCTCAACTCAGACCCAGAGTCACCCAAAGGGAACCCATCTCAGTGTAGCCCTTAGAATCTTAGCAACATGTACCTTTCAGGGACCAGCAGCAGACATGCTGGGGGTGTCACAGACATCAGCATCCAGGATCCTCCACCAATTCCTGAATGCTATGCTCCAACATGCCAGTGACCACATATAGCTTCCCCATAGTTCTGAGAACTATGCAGGAGTTCTACCATTTAGCACACTACCCTGAAATACAAGGTGCCACAGATTGCACACATATCAGAATGAAGACACCACCCAGGAAACAGGGTAGGCTCTACACAAACAGAAAGGGCTACCACTCTATCAACTGCCAAGTTGTGTGTAATGCCAAGGGAATAATCTTGGCCATGTGTGTTGGCAACCCTGGCCTTTACAGGACTCATATATCTGACACACCTCCCAACTATACCTTACAGGATCATTTACTGGGGGATGCAGAATATGCACTGGTACTGTAATTGATGACACCCATCACAAATGCACATACACCCACGGAAGAATGCCATAATGAGACATGTGCTCAAACCTGAAATATCATAGAGCATGTGTTTGTGATGCTGAAGTCATGGCTCTGGTGGGGTAGCCCTGCAGTACAATCCATAGACATGTACAGAAATATTCACAGTGTGTGCCATGTTACACAACATAATTCTGAGGAAAAAGCTTCAGCAGGAAGGGGCACATATCCCACCATGGTCACCACAGCCACAGGCAAATGAGGAGTCAGAGGGGGAACCACTAGCCGCTCTTGGTGTAGGAAGATGTAGATGTGTTCAGCATGCCCTTGCATTGGCTAAGTGACAACACATAGCACACTCACTCACCACCTAGGGGCTTTAAACCTTCCTACTATATATATATATATATATATATATATATATATATATATATATATATATATATATGTATATATGGGAGCCCTTCATTTGTCCAAATTTTCAAATGTGCGAAACTCATATGGCCGACACCATATGAGCGAATGTTTGAAAGGCCGACAAATGATAGCAGAGATCCCACTACAGTGCGGGCCTGCGAGATTCCCCTTTCCTGCACTGTAGTGCAATCTCAGAGTGAGAATATTTAAGTAGCAGGGGGTGGGGGGGTGCAGGGATGCTTGCCCCCTTGCAAAACACAGTTGTACTGTGTTTACAGGTAGGTAAATGGTGCTATTTTAGAATGTCAGTATTTCAGAATGTCGATCATATGGTGTCAGCCATATGAAAGTCGGCATTCTGAATGGTCGACATTCTGAAGTAGACCCAGATATATATATATATATATATATATATATATATATATATATATATATATATATATATATATAAAACATTGATGCCAGGCAACTCACACAACCTTTACCTTACCATGTATTGGCTATGTACTGCTTGCATCAGACAGAGTCAGCCCTAAACTAAAACTTTGCCAAATGCACCATTTACAAGGCAAATCCTGACCCTGGACCATATTGTTTAATAATATGAAAGTGTGGCATATCATTGTATTTCATTACTTATTCCGGTAATAAGTAAAAGGTGGGAGATTTGTACAGAAAATACCTTAACATGTAACAGCATAAACTTATTTGACGTATATGTGTCTATTACCAAGTAGTAGGCCTCATGCAACAAAGATTCACACAGTCATACCTTTCAAAAGTACTGTTGATCACTGCATCTCCTCAGTTTATCACCATGAGGTTTTTACTGGAAAATCATTAAACAGGGAAGTTAGAAAGTAGCGATACACACTGCAGATTCTGACTTCACAACCCTCACAAGATATGTCAAGCAAAGTTCTTCATTAGCACTCTTCAAGAAAAATCTTGATGAGTGGATGGGAAATAGGAAATACACCCCAGGGATCACTTCTGTGTCTCTGCTGGACAGTGGCACAGGAAAATAACTTTCTTGGGTGGCGTAAGCTATGGAACCTTGCTGGCTAGGCTTACATAGGCCCTTGGGCCGATAACCTAGTACCTACCTATGAACCTATGAACCTATAAGATATAAAGTTGGGAAATTCTGATTCTATCAACTGTCTTACTTTCCAAGGCCAGTATATGTCAAAGGTACAAATAACAGTTCAACACCATAAATGCATACATACTAAGCACTAAGTTAGCTATGCACCCTGAGCATCAGACAAAAAGTTTATATACCCCTCAATCCAAAAGACAGACAACAGGGATATGGCAGTTATTATCACTTACACAGGATGTTGTGTGTGTGTGGGGGCAGGAAGCCTAGTCTGACACAAAAGGTTAGTGAGTGTGTGTGAATAAGAAAGAGAAGCAGGCAGACATTAGGATAAACCAACAAATGGCCAGTGAGATAAAATGAGTTTTAAGCTGCAGGGTTCATAGGTGTATACTAGGGTAATGGCTGTGGAGCCTTTACAAGCCTATCCCAAAAAAAAAATTGCCCAGGCACTGTGCCACCCAGTGTTAGTTCACAGTTCCCCTATCCAGTACGGCAACTGGAGTGATCCCTAAGGTGAACTTTTTGTTACCCATCCACTCATCAAGATTTCTCTTGAAGAGGGCCACCAAGGTGCTCTGCTTGACATGAATGGGAAGCTTATTCCAGAGTATGGGCAGTCTTTTGGAGATGAACCTGTCCCTCCAACATGTTCTGCTAATTGTGGTAATGAGGTTGTGATATCTGTAGCATGTGGTGCGGGGGGGTTGGGATTTGTTTAGGTGTAGCATTTCAAGTAGGGCTGGGTCGGACATGGCTTTGTAAGTCAAGCAGAGATGACCTCTAAGTAGATGATAAGAGACTGAGAACAGCTGAAGTTTCTTGAGTCTGTCTATGTAGGACATGTTTAAAGCCTAGGATCTTTTTTGTGAGGTACTTTTGTGGCCTCTCAGGCTGTTGTAGGTGTTTGGTCAGGTATATGGCAAATACAGTGTTATATTCAATGATTGGTCTAATGAGGGATGAGTAGAGACGGATGTTGACCTCTTTCTTCCTGGATGCAAAATGTTTGGTTATAAGATGTGCCATGTAGAAGGACTTTTTGACCACAGTAACAATGTGGTGGTCGAAGGTGAGGTGGCTGTCAACCTGGGTGCCCAGATCTCTTATGGCCCCTTCAGTGTAGGCTCCCATCAATGTGGTAATTTTTGGGAAATGAGTTTTTTCCAAAGGGAATGATAATGCATTTTTTGGCATTAAGCTTCAGGACATGGTTGTAACACCAATCATTGCTTTCAGAGAGGCCCTTTTGTAGGATGTCTGCATCACTTGTGGAGTTGATAATGACTCTTAGCTTGCAGTCATCAGCAAATTTGGTCAGCCAGAGTCCTTTTGTGTTGGTCTGGACTTCTGAAAAGTATGTACCAAATAGGAGAGGGCCCAGGACTGAGCCCTGTGGGACTCTACTTGTGACTGGTTGACAGTCTGACTTGGAATCTGCAACTTTCACTCTGTGGGTCTTGTCTGTGAGCCAATTTGCAACCCACTTAGTGATGTAAGGATTGATGCCTAGTTTGGTGAGTTTATCAATGATACCTGAGTGGGGAATGGTATCAAAGGCCTTAGCCAGGTCAAGGTAGGCCAAATGCACTTCCTTACTCTCATCCACAGCCTTGGTGACTGCCTCAAAGAAGTCAACCAGGTTCAGCAGGCAGGATCTCCCCTTGACAAAGCAAAACTGTGTGGGGTCAAGAGTTTGGAGATTGCCTATATCTTTGTTAAGCAGGTCCAAGATGATGCACTCCATAGCTTTGCATACCAGACTCATCAGGCTAATGGGGTGATAAATCCCAGGGTCTGTAGTTGCTCACCTTCATGGAGTGGGAAGTCTGGAGAAGTGTGTCATTCATTAGGGACATAGCCTGAGGTAAGGCTTTGATTGAACAGGGCACACAGATGTGGTGCCAGCCCTTTTTGTAGCTCATGTAGGATGCAGCCAGGGATATTATCAGGTCCCATGGATGCTGTATTCTTGGCTTTGGGCAATGCAGCTTTTACCTGTGCCACAGAAATGGTGGGTACCAGGCTTTCTTCTGGTATTGTGATAAGGCCCTTGGGGGGGGAAGGGGGAAAGTTGGCACTGAATCTGTTGGCCAGTATGTTGGCTATATCTGTTGATTCAGTATAGGAGTTGCCATTGTGCAATAACTCAGAACAAATATGGGTATTGCCTTGGAGGTTTTTGATATAGCTACAGAAGGCTTTAGGGTTGTTTGTGGTGTCAGCCGCAATTCTGCCTTCATAGCTGGGTTTAGAGGATTTGATAAGGGATCTCAGCTTTTTGTTGAGACAGATAAGGGAGGTTTTCCAGTATTGTGACTTCATTTTTTTTCTGCAACAGTTTCTTCCTTCTATTGTAGTGTTTGTTGATTGCTGGAGACCACCAGATTGGCTTCCTTTTTTTGGAGGAGAGTGTCTTAGTTCTATTTGGTATGGCAAGGTCCATGCATTTCTGTTTGTGCTCGTACAGTGCATTGGTGTATTATTCGGCATTCATGCAGCTACTTTCCATTGGCATGGGTGCCAAGAAGTTAGCCACCTCTGTTTTTAGGAGCCCAGAGTCAGCTTTAGAGAAGTTTTTCATGATGGTCACCTTAGCAGGGGGTGTAGGTGAGACTTGTATTGCTGTCTTATCCAGTGTTAGTTGTACCTGAAGTATCTCAGATGCATTATGCTGGGCTACCAGTCTAGAGGTGTGCGTATCCTTTAAGAATATGGGGACACCACCACCTTTGGAGCTTCGGTTGCATTCTGGGGCCGAAAGGTATGGAATGAGTTGTAGCCTGGGATTGCTTTTTGCCTCATTAAACCATGTCTCCATTACAGCGCAGATGTTGACATTCTCCATTTTGAGGAGAGCTTCGAGCGAGTGCATCTTCAGATTGAGACATCTATCACTGAGCAGCATGACCCTCAGATTGCATTTGTTTGTAGCTCTTACAGTGGAATTTTGGTCTTTGGAACACTGCCAAAAAAGGCACTATAAAGGTGGCAAGAACCTTAGCCAGTACCCAGAATCACATGGGTGACAGATGCAGGACATCTCTGGCAAAGCATCGAGGTCTGTTGATCATGTCGTCCCAGGCAGACAGATTCTTGATCTCCTTAGAATGACATCAGAAACTTAGCCAACTGTTGAAGTCTATCATTTTTTGATCGTAATGTGGTATCATTCTGAGTGATGGTAAAATAATGCTCAGGTCTAGAGTCATACCTGCCTGGGCCACATAATTCAAGAGTTCCATCACATCTCTTTTCATGTAGTCGAAGGACGTACGTCTTAGGTCATTCACACCCACATGGACAATGAGTGAGTCATATTTGTTCTTGTTGTAGAGTGACATGAGTGCATGTGTTATATGGTGGATCCTGGCACCTGATAGACAACTGACTGTAATCTTCTCCTTGTTCAACCTAGTTAGTTGGATATCAGTGTGCCTCACAATTGAGTCTCCTATGATTAGTACATTGGGTAACTGTTGTGCGTGTATCTGTAGGGGTACCCCAGGTGAAATTGGTGTGTGAGAGTCTGCATGGACACAGCCAAGCCCTGTGCTGGCTCTACATCTTGGTATGTTGGACAGGTGTGAGCCATGCATGGTAGAGTTGGCAGTTCATCATTGTCGTCCCTGACCATAAGAACTGTCTCTGTCAGGAGTTGCACTTGCATGTCTGCACCCACGGTCAGATGCAGTGCTGTTACCCGAACATGACTGATGTCTGCTAGATGAGCTTCTTTCACAGGGATGCACAGGACCATGACCCCATGCCCACCATGACTGGGTGTGGACAGCACACTCACTGATGGAGCAGTGGAAGTACTGCCACTATCGGAGCATGATCTGGCAGAGTCACATTGGCTGACAGCAGATGATGTGGCTGACCTATGCCCACGTGAATACCATTCTTCTCCCAGCAGACATTCCATCACATACACTACTCATTCCAACTTGTTATTTATCTGATCCACTGAATTGGCACCATGATGGAGGCAGTCACACATGTCAGACTGTACCACATTTACAACCCTGAGCATTTGTGTGGAGCACCTATGGGACCATGCCTGCTCCTACATGATGGCTCTAAATGTACCTTGAGTGGCATAGGAAGATGCACCTGCACCAGGTGGAGGAGGGACAGCAGGCCCCCACTGAGCACCATTATCAACCCTCCTGCATAGCACCTCACCCACACTTTGTCTACAGCTAGATTCAACAGGCACTGAAGCTGCAGTAGCCACACTTCCCTAATCAATGGCCTCACCCCTTACCTGTCCAATATCTGTGACCTCACTAAATGGGTAGGCACAGACCTACTGCCTGTGTTTGATGGAACTTTATGAAATAGCTGTATGTCAATCTCAGCGTCAGATTCAACCTTTGCAACCCCCGACTCTGCCTCACTTTGGCCACCATCATCATCAGAGTCTGCTGATACACTGACATCAGGTAGCAGAAGGCCCACACTCCCACTGTCATGATCACCTGTGATAAAAAGCAACAAATTCATGAGTCCATTAATACCTACACTATTATGTTGCAGTATATGCTAACAAAGTAACAGTGCTGCCACTATTGCAGACAATACAGCAATACACACAACAGGCCTGACATCAATGGCACACACTAAAATATCTCTGGCACACACTAAAATATTTCTTTAAGTTGCTCAGCAATACTAACATAAAAATGTTTGGCTTACCATCTGCAGAAGAGATCCTCCTCTGTAATCCAGATGGTCCTGGAAGAAGTTAAGCAGGAAGTCAGAGCAACATCATCACAATTAACAGTTACACAAGGGGGCAATACTTTTACGCCTTTATATGTTCATTAGTATACTTTCAACAAGAACATGGCCATCAACTCAAACCTAAACTAATAACTGCAACACTCATTAATCCTTCCCCCCCAAAAAATACATGTGACACAGAAGTAACATATTGATTTCAATTGTTTTACTACACAATCAGCTACTGAGATACCAAAGTCTACCAGGAAGCTCTACCTGGGATGTGCTTGCTGACACTGTTGCTCCCGCTTCCAGGACATGCTGTACTGCACTCTCATTTGAGCTGGCTATCTGGATCCCTGATATTGTTCAAGAACTCTTCATTGGGTGTTAGTGGTGGTTCTCTGGAAGGCCTTCCTTGGTATCCATCTGTTTATGGCCCACTGCAGCTGCATTCCTCTGTGCAGATTTGATCATGTCAGTGGCCCTGTGGTGCACCTGCTAATATGTCCTGCCATGGCCACCCACATTATTCAGATCAGGAACTATCTGCTGCCAAATTTACATCACACATGCCATATCTCTATGTCCCCTTTCCAGCATAAAAGTACCATTTTGCCTAAAGGCATCCACTATGACCTTGACATGGTTCACAATATTGGTGAATGAGGGTAATTGAGGATTGACATGTCTGACTAGAATACTCCTAGGTATCCTAAAAGACCAGCAGAAGGATAATATACATAAGTATCACATAAGTACTGAATAATTGATTCCTGATAAAACAGGAAAGGTAGCCACTCAGCATTAACTTCTGTAGAAACATACAACAGTCTACAAATGTGAACTATGAGCAACAGGCAGGATACAAAACAAGAAGAGTAACAAGAGCAACATGTCCTTGTTTGTGCCATAACTGTAGCTCACCTTTGCCCCCCCCCCCAAAAAGAACAGTCTGTCCTTTTTGTGGCATAACAGTAACTCACCTTTGCCCCCATCAAAAAGAACAGGAAAATAACACATTTTGCTAATAAACAATCTTTGAAATGCAAACAGAGATATCAAAGGAACTGTCCCTGAAATATTTGTGCATACATATCACACAGCATTCTATTTTCATGTATTGGCAATCATGTATACCTCTGAAATGGCTTGGCAAACATGCCCAGTACACTTCAAACTAATGCATACAGATAAAAGTGTAAAAGCCTTTTCTTCAGATTTTTCTTAAATACATTCCAGCGTATGCAGTATGTCACTGACCAAATGGAAGCATACATTCTGAAGTGCAATATTCTTCTATCAGATATATCCTGAAGAAATAGTGTCATGTGCATTCTTCCCAACATGAACAAGTTTCCTCACCATCAGTTTGCCTAGTTACATAGTTGCCTTTAAACATGGTGTAGATTCAGGGCTGGTAGCATGGTAAATTGTAAATGAGGTGTGAACTCATTAGAACTGCTGACTCCCAAACAAATTGGATCTGTGTAGGAGATGTAAACATTGTACAGGTACTCCCTCATTGTTTGCATTTAATGGATTGTAACTGTGAATAATTAGTGGCTGGGGAAGGAAAAGACAACAGCACTGCAGGTTGCCTTACTTCCACTGGGCGTGTCAGGTTAGATCTACAAAGTGTTAGATGTAAGGCTGAAAATGAAAGTAAGCAGCATACAAGTCATAGGTTGTGTTCTTTAATATCCAACCTGTCCTTCATTTGTTGGCAACTGCATATGATATTATTTCCACTTAATATCCTCACACATTTTAAGTCCAATGATATAGAATAGCTTACACATTGCATGTTTCAGATTACTGCTCAGATAAATGAAGAATGGCTAATAAACACAGAAATGTAAGGCAGAGCAATAATTATGACAGGTTGTATGATCACTAGGTGCACTACATCCAAAACTAATGAATGTACAAATAACACTTGGAAGTTTGATATC
Organism: Protopterus annectens; assembly: GCF_019279795.1. Classification (NCBI taxonomy): domain Eukaryota; kingdom Metazoa; phylum Chordata; order Ceratodontiformes; family Protopteridae; genus Protopterus; species Protopterus annectens. The sequence goes on from NC_056746.1 coordinate 710,965,224, forward strand.
AGTGTACATGCTGTTGCATATTGATTTAAGTTCTTAGCTGCAAAGCTGTTTGCGTGGCAAAGAGGGATAAGGCACCCATCCTGTGTTCTGAAGGTGCATTAGAGTGAAAGTTCAAATCCAGACCTACATAAAAATATTTCATGTGTACTAACGTTTTCTAGTATGTATGTCATAGATTGCTTTTATTGATTTCAACTACCTCTCCCTTTTCTTTCTTTTTTTTTGGGCCAGTTTTTGCATAAAGCACCACTTAGCACAAACACGGGAGATGGAGAAAATTCAATGTCAGGTTTCACTATACCTATCTGGTTTGCACAAAGCATGGCAGTGTACAAACTGGACAACTGGACCAAACAGGAAACAGACAGGATGAAAACAGACAAAAATAGAAACAGGATGCATTCAATTAATACTATTGGGCACTGAGCAATACCAAAAGATGAACAATTTTGTTGACTATGTACACTCCTAATTTGTTATGAATTAAAGAATTACATGTACTGTATTGGTAGCTTTGGACAAACTGTATGAAATTGTATTAAAAACACAATAATCAAACCATAATGTCCAACCATGTCTAATAGAGTTTAAATAGAAGAGTTATATAACTAAAAATAAATATTTACCACCTCGTAACATAGGCTAAGTCAACATGCCAAATCATCTGAAAAATTCTACTTTAAAGAACTATTACTAATGCAGAGTTTGCTGCTGGCAAGCAACTTCACATGAGGATTCATTAACAAGCATATCCATTGCATGCTAAGCATACACATTTTGTTCTTGTTAGTGTAAGAACCAACAGTGCTCAACAAACAGGCAAACTGCTAAGAAACCCCAAACATTAAGCAGCAGCAGTTCATGGCCAGAACACCTGTTAACGGTGACTTTGAAGTGCAGGTGTGCTCGATTATGCAACATAAACTCAACTTCCATAAGTGAGCATGCATGGACAGCACAATAGAAGGCAAGGTGACTTGAAGTGCATAATTAAGAGGCAGCAGGAGCTTAATGAGAAATGTGCATTGATGTATAAGTAGATTAATGTACAACCACCACTAATTAAAATTATTGATAACTATAGAAGAAATTCTATCCACTCAGGGACACATTTACATAGTAAAAATAAAATATTGAGAAAAAGATGAGAGGGACACAGCTACAGTGTAACAAAGGGAGTGCAATGTGATATATGTAAAATGTTGTTAATGTGCAGATGTGAGATGACAGTTGGCAAGGAAAGCAGAGTCAATGCATCATACTGCATATACTGCAGTTAGTATACATCAGTTGTGTACGCAGAAAGATATATGTTGTAACAAACATTATGCTGTTGCCACCACCACCCACTTAACATCTAAAAAATGTACTCAGCTCAAATTTTTGCTGTATACACTTCAAAAAAGAGACTTTTATTGTAAATTTTTGGTACTTGTAAATCATAAAAAGGCTATTTTGTAGGTAAAATTATCTTTACAAAGCACAAGTTGTATAGGTGCGTACATTATACAATAGCTTAAACATTTATAAAATGTATGTACTCTTTCCATTGTACGTTTTCTTAGGCATGCTCAGACAAACTTGTACTCACAGGAGTACATTGAGTATGCCTAGCTACATCCATACATTGCCTTATGTGTATGAAGGAAACAAAAATGAAGTTGTAATCACAATGTACTTCCCTGTAACAATTGGGAAATAATGAAAATAATCACAGACCTATGAAAATATTGCAATTATAGTTTTAATTAAAAAAAAAAAAACATTTTGCAAATAGTAGAAACTGTAACTGTCCATACATGGTATATATGTATGTACTGAAATTCAGAAGGACATGATGCATATATAGAACTGTCACTCTGGTAAACATATTAATAGATGATGTTCTGCTATCCATACTTACAGTTATCTAACTATAGCAAATGAGAGATTCCCGAACTTCCAAAATGTGTGGTATGGTCAGGTAATATATACTAACTTGCCCATAAACCAAGGCAAAACTCATGTGCACTCAGTTCCTTCATAACTGGATCAGGTGCGCAGGAATGTCAGGATGTCACTATGCATAAGATATATGAGTGTGTGATACAAATAGTACAAAAGGATAGGTAGCCCAACACAAAACTTACGTCAAGCAAACTTACATGCCAGCAGTATTATACAATGACATCAGCTACTTTGGAAATGTATCAGCTGTCATGTTATCATTAATGACGTATAATGCATTTGACTGAGTGCAATCAACCATATAACGTGTCTTTCCTGCTGCAGCTGGCACAACATACACATTGAAATACAAATGTCTGTCAAATTACACATATGAATGTGGTATAACATCATTTACATGACATTTAGCCCTGAAGTGATCATTGTTACACACATTAGTAATACCTGTATGACAGCCAGGTGAAACACGAATGCGTATTACTATGTGAACTGTAGAAAATTTACATTTCACATACAACCGTACACTGGCCAGTAATGAAAGTTGTCAACCACTGCATGTAGGTCATCAACAACTCCCGTGCACAGACATTGGCAAAGCCAACCTTCCATAGGCAATTATGTTACGTTTTGACCAAGAAGAACAAATAACAAGAACTGTCTCATAACATTGATTATGTAATGTGTTTTGCACTAAATGACACACATTATACTGGGCATGCTCATAAGGAAGTACAGCAATGACTACAATAACACCAAGTACACACCAGAAAACCACACAAAAGTATCAAGACAGTTTCACTCACACATTGCAGCACTTTTGCAGCATGGCAGCACACATCAAGAAGAAACAACAAATAAACCATTATTGTATTTAAAGCCTTATATTGTGAACAAAATAATAAAAGGTGTATGTTAAGATTTGATTTCCTCAGCTTCCATTTCCTAACTGTTTGACTGTGAGCAAGTCAAAGTCATTTAACCAGACAGCACTCCAAAACTGAGTCTGACAAAGGTCCATGGAGATCAATTTTCTACCCTGGAAAGCAAATACAAACAAACAAACAAAAAAATAAATACATACATATTTACATTAAGTCATGCAATACAGGTCAGTATTGCTGGGTAACTAAATAATGCCTGTAAGCATTCTTTGACATACTCTAACAGACTCGAATACATGCCAGAAGTCATTCCTCAACCATTTGACTTCACAGAAAGAAGCATATGAAAAACAGACTTGAAGGGATCCCACCAGTATCCTTTTGTAATAGTTATGGATCCCCTAACATGGAGTCTGAGACATAAAAATATATGGTTCTGTTTCTGTGCCATATCTCCATTCCTTGACTAAGCCATTCCTGTCTGTCACAATTGTCTTCCAGACATACCTTATCAGATTCAAACCCTGCTTATCATGTTCCACAAAGCTATGAATTAACTGGGACTACCACAACAGATAGTAATAGACAGGTGTCAGAAAGAACACACTTCAAGATGTGAACTAACAAAGGCTTTTGATGGTCATGTTATCCAATCTCCTATTTCTCATTTTCTACATGAGCTCAGATTGTTGTGTCAACTGTTGCCATCCCTCTCGATTCAATGTCATTCTATTGAGTCCAAATGAAGAGATGATAAAATCAGCAAACAAAGGAGAACAGTATTGCTGGAATTGAATCCATCCTTAAGTCATATTTACAAAATCTCACCAAGACAACACTGATATATGACTGCATATTTATATAGTATATATAATGGACAGACGTAGGTTAAAAAATAAAAAAGACTGCTGGTGCACAATTCCCAGGATACAAAAGTGTCCAGATCTGTTAGGCTCACTGGAGCCTGGACTGGAAAAAATGCAGTGTAGAACCTTCAAGACTAAGAAACATTCCTTCAATGTGGTTAGTCCAAGCTCAAGGGGGGAAGGCCTCCTTGTTGTGGAAGGAAGCAGCAGTCTACAAAAAACACAAAAATGTGACAGGCCAAAAAAGAGCCATAAAGATGATAGCCTGGACTATTGAGGATAAGAAAGACATTACACATTGTTATTATTATGCAAGAAACCCAGAATTTCCAGACAGAAGATGTACAAAATGATTAAGAGAGAAATTAGAAGAAAGAAAAATATTTGCACAACAAAAAAAAAAAAATGTCAAAAGCTTCAAATGCAAATTTGTGTGCATTAATACAACACATTCATAAAAAACATTATATAAACCAAGAAACCTTGGGCTGTTTGAAAAAAGAAACAACTGAAGAAGTACAAAAATATAAAGAATAAAATCTAGAGATTTTTGAAAGGTATAAAAAAACACGGACATTGTGAAGAAAGAGATCTGATATGATGCAATATTTATACAAAGGAGAAAGACAAATTAATCAATGCAAAAAAGCAGCTCCAAAGATATTTGAAGAAAAATAAAGGCAAAAGCACACAGATATGGAACATTTCACAATACAGGAAATAAGATCACATAGAGGGAATGTAAAACTGAAGATTAATAAATTAGAAGTTAAAAAAAATAGAAACTGAAGTTATGGAATACCTGTGAAGTGAAGGATTTAGTGTTGAAAGTCTAACACAGCGTATGTCACAGCATATGGAGAAACAGGAAAAGCAGGAAACATCTAAAGAAGAAATATGGACATGGGAAAGAAATAGAGATTTAATATGGTATTGCATTTATGCAAAGGAGAAAGCAAACTAATCAATACAAAAAAAGCAGCACCAAAAATATTTGTAGAGAAATACAGGCAAAGGCACCTAGATATTAAACAATTTGCAATACCAGAAATATCTAATTATAAAATTAATCTTAAAAAAACAAATATTTTCCCCTTAAGAACTCCCAAACCATTCTCGCTTTTGCCACTGGGGGACAGGTAATGTTCAAAGATAATATTAAATACTTGGGTATTGTTTTCTCTACAGATGATAAAGATTTTTATACTATTAACATTAAAACAGTTTGGGATCAAATAATATCTGACTTTGGGAGATGGAATATTTTAAGATTACCAGTATTGGCGAAGGTCTCAGTTATTAAAATTAATATATTACCAAGATTATTATATATTTTTAGATCTGCTCAAGTAGCAATTTCAAAGAAATGTTTTAATAAAATTCATAAAGAATCGGCTAAATTTATTTGGGAGCCAAGGAAAACAAGGATATTGTATGATAAATTAATGACACCAAAAAATAGAGGGGGATTGGATTTACCAAATTTTGAAATTTACTATTTAATAATAAACTCTAATAGACTCCTAAGAATTGCTAATTATGATGTATGTAGCACTAGGTGGGCACCAACATGGGTAATCTTGAATTATAAACATATATTAAATTTGAGTATTAATCCTAAAGCATTACCCTTTCTAGGAAAAGATAAGCTGAAATTATATGGGATAACATTAAAGTATATACAACATCTATAAAAAAATTATTTCAATCATTAGATCTTGCTCAACATATGATGTTTTTTCAACCCTTTCATAGGAACCCTAATTTGAGATTAAATAATCAATTAATAGATCTTAAAAATTTCCCATTAATAGTTAATTTAACTTTAATTGACATTTACATATATCTCAAATTTTCAGCTAATCAAATAAGACAAGAATTAAACTTACCTAAAAATTATCTAGTTATATTGAGACAAATTAGGGAACTCTCTATAAGCTACTTTAAGAATTTTAAACCCAGAGATGAGGATTTAACCAAATGCTCAAATTTGTGGCAAGCTCTTCAACAAGATGTTAAATTTATAACCGTATCAAATAAATTAATAAAGGAGTTTAAATTTCAGGATAAGGTTCTTTTATCGAAATATTGGAAAGAGAAAATCCCACTGATAGAAGAAAGTCAAATAATAAAAGCAATAGATTTGACAACAAAATCTATCTCTCTTCAAAAGTTGATGTATACTCAGCTTATGATATGGAATAATGCGTATTATACACGCCTTAGCCTGCATAAATTCAATTCTAAAAACTCCCCAAATTGTCAATTCTGTAAAGACCAACCTGCTGATCTTCTTCATATGTTCTGGAGCTGCAAATGCATTTATAAACTTTGGAACTCTTTAAAAATACAACTTCAAAAGATGGGTTATCAAAGTACAACACTTTCATGGAAATTTATGATTTTGCATATCCCTCCAAAAGAACTTTCTAGATCACAAAGTATCATAATTATTAATATCTTCTTATTAATGAAACTATATATAGCTACTAATTGGTTAAACCTATCCCAAACTTTATGGGATAACTTTAAAATTCTAGCTATGAGACATATATTAGCCCATAAATTACTTCTACAGCAACACAATAAAAATATCAATAACCCGAAAATATGGGAACAAGTGTTTAATATCATATTAGCGTAATATTTTAAACCTAAATCTATTATGAGTTATTTATACTCTGTAAGAGAACTTTGTAACAACAAATTGTGTAATACTTGAACTAATCTCAATTATTTTTATATCTTTTTGTATAAACTTGTGTTGCAGGTGGAAACATTCATGTAAATATTGTATATATGTTATGGTGTTATTGTTAGATACATTAGTTGTTTTTTATTTTCAATCTTGTATTTGTTTGGAATTTGTATTGAAAATGATAAAACAATAAAGATTTATTATTGAAAAAAAATGTTGCAATACAAAAAATAAGAAAATATAAGGGGAGAGTAGAAAAGAGGTTTAATAATGGAAAAGTTAAAGAAATAGAAATTGAAGTTATGGATTACCTGCTAAGCGAAGGATTTAGTGTCGAAAATATAAATCTGATAATATCACAGCATAACAGAAAAATGAATCCCCAAATTAAGGAATGGGAACCATCTGATCAGTCGCCATATGAAGATACTTTGGGTCTTCAGTGGGAAACCAGTATAAAAGTTTAGTTGGAGTTGCACAGCAAGGGAAGGAACAGGAAATTATGGCAAATTATACACAGTCAGTGTTGTGGAGTGATAGGGCAGTGAGTTCCAATATGAAAGAGCAATGGATGACACATTATGAAGGTGAAGAGAATACATCACAGGAAGATATTCTGGAACTTTCTGCAGAATGCCTGCAGGAAACAGAGATCAGAGAATCTGCCCTTAATTTAGAAGAAAATGATCTAAGGGAAGAGTTACTTGAATTAATAGAGATGAATAGGCATATTAAGACTGAAGAAAGAAAGAAACAGATTACAGAAAACCAATAAGGCCCAGAATGATAGAAGTTTGATAAAACAAATAAACACAGTAATCAAGACTGTTCATAGAAATGTATGCAATATAAAAGAAGTAAATAGGATATTTTACTGTGCAGCTAAATTAATAATAGGTAAACTCTTACCACAAAAACATAGGGCAGTAAGGGAGAGGAAGGGGAGAAACCAAATGCCATCACAGAAGTACTGAACAGAGAAAACTATAAAACAATTAAGATAAGAAGTGTCTCTGTTGGAAGAGTACAGAAGAGAGAACAGAACAAAAAAAAATACTCAGAAAGATAGATTTGAAAAAAAAAAACAGTATGTGGTATTAGAACAGACCAGGATCTATTGTACACTTTTGCAAATAATAAACTAAAGTATATCAGCACAGGCAGAAAAGCTTAGAAGATATGCAGATAGATATAAAGGAACAGTACAAAATAAGCAATTTACTGAGGACCCTAAAGAGTTTTCTAGAGAACTGGTAAAGAAGGCAAAAGGAAGAGAAACACCACCAAAAAAAAAAAATGAAGATACACATTTTAGAGAAATATGTACAAAGATCCTGCAGAACATAATAAAGTTGCTGAATGTATGTTAGAAGTAAAATGAAGAATAAGAAGTTCAAATGTACAGGATATGAGATGGGATGAAGTAATGGTCAGAGATAAGGAAACAAAATTAAGAAAAGCTCCTAAGTGAAAAACCCTAGGCCCAAAATGCAGTGCCTAACTTCTGGCTAAAAGTATTAACATCTTTACATGAAGATTTAGTCATGAGTAAGAACTACTTATACGCACACAACAAATAGATACCAACCTGGTTAACAACAGGAAAAATGAGTGAACCTGAAAGATATATTAAAAACTATAGACCAATAACTTGCCTTCTGACAATGTATAAATTTTACAATGGAATTGATGGCGACAGAGTTTACAGTCATTTAGAAGGAAACTATATTATGGCAATAGAACAAAAGAGTAAGAAAAGAAAGTTATATGGAAAAACATATCATTTGTGGTTAAATAAAACCATAATGGAGAATTGTAAAAAGGGGAAGAATCCAAGAATGGCATGAATAGTCTACAAAACAGCATTTGACAGCATCCCACATTCATGGATAAAAGAGTGCTTACAAATGTATAAGACTACATTGATCACATTACAGTGACCATGAAACAGTGGCAAACCACTTTGTAGCTAAGCCTTGATAAAGGACAATTTATTATCATAGAGATAAAAATTCATATGGGATTATTCTAGGGTGACTCTTTGTCACTGCTGGTCTTTTGGCTTGCCCTTAACTCATTAAGCTGTCTACTTAGCAGATTAGGTCATGACTACAATTTGCCTCCCAAAAACAACAAAGTGTAAAGACTTATCTTCTTTTCTTGGATGATTTAAAACTGTACAGTTCTTCAAATGAGGAACTGAAAGCACAACTGCAAGTGGTCAAAACTTTCTCAAATGATATAAGAATATAATTTGGTCTTGATAAATGTGCAAAACCAACCTTTAAAGCAGGAAAGTTGCAGCTCCAAGAAAATATCAGTTTGTGACAGGAATGTGATATGAAAGAACTTGAGCAAGAGGAAGTGTATACATATTTGGGAATTGATGAAGGATCAACAATAAAACATGAACAAATGCAAACAAAAGTTAGTAAGGAATATTTTCGAAGACTTAAATTAATCCTGAAAACAGCATTGACATCTAGAAACAAAATTCAAGCTATAAACCAATTTGCTCTTCTTGTCCTAACTTACAGTTTTGGAGTGATTGACTGGCCCCAAAATGTGTAGAATAGATTAAACAGGAAAAGGAAGGATGTTTCATGCTCATCAAATGATTTATAAAAATCAGTGCATACCAAGAGTATATATTCCTATTCTGAAGGAGGTATGGGCCTCCTTGAAATTGATTTCATGTATAGATCTGCAATCGGGGAATGCATACATATCTGCTGACCTCACAAGACCCAAACATAGTTAATGGTTTGAAACATGAGGATAATAAATCTAAGATGACTTCCCTGCTTAGTCTAGCAGCATATTGGTGGCAAGTGGGAATGGAAATCAAACCAGTGTAGATAAAAATCAGGCAGCAACTGAATGCGCCAAAAAAGAAAAGAAAGAATATAAAGTGAAGGATCAGATGAGAAGGCAAGATATGTGGAAAATGCAGAGTTGCAAGTATAGAAAACTCCTGGAACAACCTTGTGTTGATCAGGATTAAACACAGGAATGGTAAGGAGAGGTAAATTCATACAAAAAGATGAAAGGTTAATATTGGCGGCCCAAGACAGTGGGCTACATACATGCCGGTTTACAAAGTCCACTAAACATGTGGGAGAAACAGACAAATGTAGGTATTGTAAAACAGAACTGGAAATAGTTGCACACCTCATTTCTGGTTGTGACATACTAATTGCAGAAGGACTGTATACTGAAAGGCATGATAATGTAGCAAGATTGTTCCACTGGGGATTGTGCAAACCTTATAATACTGAAGTAGCTGAAAAACACTGGAAACATGAGACACAAAGCTTCATAGAAAATTATGGCCTACATCACATGGGATCACCCATTACCAACAGTTCAAAAGATAGATGTGAGAAAGCCAGATATAGTGGTTCATGAAAAAAAGCCAAAAGTGGCATTGATCATTGTAATTGCTACACCCAGTGAAAACAGTGTATTATGTATAGAGAGACACAAAGTTACACAATATTAGGATTTGCAGGCAGAAATGAGAGCAATGTGGAAGAAAGATACAGACAGTTACAATAGGAGTAGGAACAATGAGTCATAAAAAGAATCTGCATTTGTATTTAGATATGTTACCAATGCATGTAACTCCATACAAATTGCATAAGGAGTCATTACTGGGCACACTGAGGGTGCTGCAAAGAGCAGTTCTGGCTAACATCAAAGATTGAAACAATACTAATTTCATAAACTTTAATCATACTTTGACTTAGGAATGGGGTCCATTCCTGTCATGGTATTATAAAGACAAAAGACTTTCAGAAATAAAAAAAAAAGAAATAACGTATAGTGAAGTACTAATTAGCATCTATGTGAAGGATGCAAGAATTCAAAAGACAAATCATAAGGCCTTCTTCACATACTGAGAACCAAGCCAAGGAAGATGAAAAAACAGTGAAAATGCTTTATTCCAACACCATCAGTATAAGTTAAGCACTTTCATCCATTAGAGCATCACCAGAACATACATTCGCAGTCTCAAAGGAAGTACCCAGATCTGCTCAGAATTGAAGGTCAAGGACCTCAATGTCATAGATATCGCCAACTTGCTGGCTGACAGATTTATTGAAAGCTTCACCCCACTGCCCCCCCATATCAGTGAATCAGGATATCTCCAGTACCTGCCCCCTCCCCTTAACTCTAGGAACAGGTCATCACTGCCCTCCCAAAGGCAAAAAATACAGCCTCCATGGGACCCGATAAAATCCCAGGCTGCATCTTACATGAACTCAGGCAGGAACTTGCAGCACCATTAGGAGCCCTATTTAACCAAAGCCTGAGTACCGGCTTCATCCCAGCTGATTGGAAGACAGCCAATGTCATCCTTTTGCACAAAGGTGGAGCATCCACCGATCTGGGAAATTATAGACCCATTATCCTAACTAGCCTGATCTGCAAGGCTATGGAATGGATTACCATGGAACTCATTAACAAGGGCATTGGCAACCTCCAAACACTCTATCCCACACAGTCTGGCTTTGTCAAGGGGAGGTCATGTCTGTTAAGTTTGGTCGATGTCTTTGAAACAGTCACCAAAGCCATTGTTGAGGGGAAGATGATGCACAACACCTACCTTGACTTGACCATAGCCTTTGACACTGTTCCCCACTCAGGCATAATAGATAAACTCTCTCAACTAGGCATCAATCTGTATGTTACCGGATGGGTAGCAAACTGGCTCATTGATAGAGACCACCTAGTCAAAATAGGGGAAGCCACCTCAACTAGTAGACCTGTAAAGAGCAGTGTACCTCAGGGATCAGTCTTGGGACCTCTGTTATTTGGGATATACTTTTCTGAGGTGCAGGCCAAAACCATTGGGTTATGGCTGACCAAGTTTGCAAGCTGGGCGCTGTCATCAATTCCCCTAATGATGTGGACAGCAAATGACTGGTGCCAGAAACATGGCCTCAAACTGAATACCAAAAAATGCATCATTATCCCCTTTGGGGAGAGTGACATCCCCACAAATTATCACAGTAATAACAACATCCTAAGCATGCAATCAACTGTGAGGGATTTGGGCATCCAGGTTGATAGCAACCTGACTTTTGACCATCATGTTATTTCTGTTGTACAGAAAGCTTTCTACATGGCCCACCTTATAGTAAGGGTATCTCATCCAGGGACAACAGGTCATAATATCCCTGCATTCTTTCCTTATAAGGCCCATTACTGAGTACAACACCCCTTTCAGCATGTACCTCACAAAGCATATGCAGCAGTTGGAGAGACAGCAGAGGTTCTTCACCAGGAGAATCCAGGGCCTCAAACATCTATCCTACACTGACAGGCTAAAAGGTCTGTCCCTCTACTCAGTTTCATACAGATTCCTCAGTGGTGACCTCTGTCTGGCATACAAAGCAATCTCACACCTCACCTTGATGGGACTGCTGCATATCCGCAAGTCAAGCTCCACTCGAGTAACCCACATGCGCAATCTCAACATGGTCTGTGACATCAATAGGACTTGTTGCTGGGACAGATTTGTGTCCCAGAGACTCCCCCCATCTGTGGAACAGACTCCCTCTACACATCAAGCAGAATACCTCATTATCCCTTTTAAGCACAACCTAGATAACTGGATGTGAAACAGAAAATGCACCCCTGGGATTCCACCTGTGTCCCTACTGGACTGGGGCATTTGATACTGACTTGGCTAAACATGGGGTAAACTCTTGGCTAGGCTTATAAGAGCCTCAAGGCCAATAGCCTAGTGATCCTAAATATGTATTGCTAACAACTTGAGACAGCCAACTGGATTCAAGTTCCCTTTTTTCTGTAGCTTTCTAGTAGTTCTGTCTGGTGAGTTACATAGAAGACAAATGTAGGCTGAGTGAATCAAACCAGGTTCTACTGGAAGGATATCTTTAACAGCTCATAGTCTTACTCATTTGCACTAGGTGCTAGACAAACCATTGCAGCCAAAACATCATGCATTTCATTCATGTATTGCTGCAAAATAAAAATTAAAAAAGGCTAGATGCCATGCTGTTCAACTCCTACTAAATAATAAACACTCAGCATTCAACAGAACAAAGAAACAAAGGATCACATCTAAAGAACATGGCTTATGTGATGATGCTTCTGTTTACTACAATCAGTTTCCTTTCTTTACACAATAAATACTTTGGTTTATAGTTAATTACAAGGCTTGCAGTCAAGTGGAGCACTGAGGAACCTAGCACAAATTTCTTGTTGCTCCATAGCATTGTCTGATTAAGTTAGTTGTCCAGTACCTCTCAACTGTCCAGATTTTTGCCTCATATTTTTGGTCTGTTCCTCATAAAATTTGTGTTTTTCTGGAGAATTTGTGACAAATCAGTGAGGACCGAATAAAATAAATAATGAAAAGCATTTGAGTTTCAGACTTAATTTCCTTCAGAAAATGCATGGAATTACAAGACCTTTTATTCTAACAACTTTCTAAGTTTATAAGAGCAACATTTAAGATTTGTTCCTGTTTTGGGGGTTTTATCCCCCTATTATTTTTGGCTTTGTCTAGATTGTTTGTGCTAAAAGGTTGACAGGGATGCCAAGGACAAGTCATAAATATAAGGCAAACATCAGAGATGATTTACAAAATAGGAAACAGATAAGAGCAGTCTTCTCTAAATCACATGCATCAACATGCATTTTATGAACTAGAACAATGATGAATCTCTAATGACAGGCTGCCTGATTGCAATCCTTAGTGATTTAGCAAAGAAAAAAAAAACAAGAAATTATTTGAGGACTGGCAGTGGATGTTGAAGACTAAGCCTCTTGCCTCTTCTAGCCAAGGTACAGGGTTTGACTCTGAGAAAGTAATTCTAACTACACAGTGTCCCTTAGCTGGGATATTATACACACACACACTTCGACAGGTACATTTTTCTGATTAGCAATGCTCCACTCTATTCAGCAGAAAGATGACAAAGTCCGCCAGCTATTTGCACAAAGTCATCTTCTGATTTCAATACTACAAAAATAAATATTCAAATACCACTGGAGTGTCTAAATCCCCTATGGCACTTCCCAGACCTTTCACAGTAGTACATGCATGCTTCATTGGTCTGGCACATCCTGAACATCTCTCAGTAGTATGTGCTTCACTGGCACAAAGAACGGAATGTTGAACACTACTGCATCATTTCTTCATTTATTGGCTAAAATGCAATCAAATGAAAAGAGGTTTTGGAGCTTTCTCTTTCATTTTAGACTTGGGTGCAGGTTCCTGAGAGATGGGAGCACTGATCAGTAGAATGTTTGGACGTTTCCTTCTGCAAAATCAGTTTGGACTTTTTCTTAATTGATGTTGTATGTGAAACCCCAAAGACAAGACTGGAGTGCTGAGCAGTATGTTTAAACTTTTCTTTTTGTTAAATGTGCATTTTTTTAAAATTAATGTTGTGTTTGTAGACTGTGGAGGCACATGCCAAAACAATATGGCATTATTTGCTATTCAAGTAGACCAGTCCAGTACTGAGTGACTGTCATTATTGGTTCATATATTTTATTTTATTGCTTATGGAAAATGTTCAAAACCACAAATGTAAAACACACTCTAACAAATGTTGCTGTATTAAACAAGAAATATAATTGTAAACAATCAGGAAGACAAATCAAATAACTTACTGGAAAGGCTCACCCAGACTCTGTTATAGTTTGCTGTGAAGGAAAGGTTAATTTGCTTTTTATTTGTTGTATTTTGTATTACTTTATTACCTTTTTCTATTTTGTATATTGTGATTTGTTTTCTTTACACTGTGTTTTACTTGTATTCTGCTTTTAAGTGCATATTAAAACTTAAAAAGAGACCACAGCTCTGCCTCTTCTGAGTCAGGCAGAAATTTTCCCACCCTCTCACCTGGTTACTGTTGTGTTCTTAAACACCACTGTCTTTATAGTTGCCTGCCCCTTAAGTTAATTTGACCATATATCTAATTTCCTTTCTGCTTTTACTGGCTGGTGTGATGAAGCACAAAATTATCTTTTTGTGAAATCACTCACCTTCAACTATTTAAATTTATTGGCCATCCTACTGTATTCCATAGTACCAGAATACAAAAAGTGACCACCCCCTTTCAATCTATCTTGCTGTTTTAAAAATAGTGGCTCTCCACTAAAACTTAACTTTTTAGACAGGTAAAACTTAAGTTACAAACTTTCGCATCTATCTCCTCTAGTACACACTGCAGTGTTTAGGATAAACCATTTTTTTCATCTTACCTTTAAGCATCTATTGCAAGACCACCAGTTATTGGAGAGCCCACATTCTGCCTCTCAGTAATCATCTTGGGATTAGTGCTTCTGCTTTCGCCCTGTGAGAGAAGGAATGCAATTACATTATTTCCTGGAGACTGCTGATTATCAGAAAGCTTAATAACTGATTTATAGGTGACAGCTTGGAATCTGTGCTAATTCTGATCCTGGTGAGAGTAGGAGCAGAGTGCATTGATTCCTGACTCTTTCTGGTTGGAGAGTGATTGTCTCTGCTTAAAGTACCTGATTGGTCTGGTTGCTATTTGAGGCTTCTACTAGAGAAAAGCAACAAGCTTGCAGACCTTTGCATCATCTGGGACAAGACTGTGGATCACTAAACAGTCCGTGGCCTGCTTCTCTTCTTGGGATTGGTGCTAACATTCTGCTTCTGGTGAGAGAAGAAGCAAAGGAGTATTGTATTTCAACAGAGTGAAGCTGTGCTGAGACCAGCCTTAGTAGTAGCCAAGCAGTAGCCGTTCATGTGACTCCCCTCTTTTTATCAATCTTGACAAGCTAATTCTTTATTTTTCAGTAAGTACTTCTTGATTTCTTTCTAACTTCAGAATATCTGCCTAAATACTTCATCCTTAAATTTTCAGGGTCTACATATTAGTTTCCCCTCAAGTGCTTGGCAGTGCTCTATACAGACTTAGACACCCTGAGTGATATTTTTCCTGCAAATGGAATATATAAGGAAACAGCTCCAGTACTTAGTAATAATGACCATCCTTCCTGGCATGTCTAAAGGTCAGTTCCCTGTGCTTACTCCTATTAACCTGGTGAACTTGGGCATTATGAGGCAGTGTAGCAACTCCCTCATGTACACAGACAACCCTCTCCTCTTACCTCACAACACTCAGACTTGTGAAAGATGCACTTATATATACAAATTGGAAGCCATGCACTCTCAAGCCAAGAACAAAATAGCTGGTCAAGAGGAGAAGGTCAACACCTGCACCACACCACATGTAACACATAGCCCTCCAGAACACCCACCATCACAGCTCTCACATAAAAACACAAATCACACACCCACTTTCATGGAGGCTCTCAATATAAATCTACCCAAACAGCAGATACCTCCAAGGCAGAAGTGCACTTGACCACCACAACACAGCACAAACCACAAGACACATAGCTCACCTACACAGTGTGCCCCCAACCTAAGCCCCTAAGGCAAAACAGCTTGCCCAATACACTAATCATAGGAGACTCGATAGTGAAGCACACTGATGTCCCACTCACTAGGTTGAATAAGGAGAAGGTAACAGTCAACTGTCAATCAGGTGCCAGAATCCGACACATAACACATGCACTCAGTCCACAAAAAGTACAAGTATGACTCTGTCACTGTCTATGTGGGTGTGAATGACCTGAGATGCACCTCCCCTAGACTACATGAAAAGAGATATGTAGGAGCTCTCAGATTATGTGGGTCAGGCAGGTATGACCCTAGCCCTGAGCAGCATCCTACCATTGCCCAGAATGTTACCGCAGTACAAGCAGAAAATGATTGACTTCAACAATTGGCTAAGTTTCTGGTGTGATTTTTAGTGGATCCATTATCTGTCTGCTTGGTATGACATGACTGACAGACTTCGATGCTTTGCCAGAGATGGCTTGCATCTGTCACACCTGTGTTTTCAGACACTGGCTAAGGCTCGTGCCACTCCTATACTGCCTTTTTAGGCAATGTTCCAAAGACCAAATTACCACCATAGCAGCTATAAATAAATGCAATCTGAGGGTCATGCTGCTCAATGCTAGAAGTCCAAATCTCAAGATGCACTTGCTCAAGGCACTCCTCAAAATGGAGAACATCAACATTTGCGCTGTAACGGAGACCTGGTTTAAAGCAGCAGAAAGCATCCCTGCACTATCAGGCTATAGCTCATTCCACACCTTTCGGCCACAGAACATGGACTGAACCTCCAAAGGTGGCGGTGCCTCCATATTCATAAAGCATATGCACACCTCCAGACTAGTAGCCCAGCATAATGCATCTGAGATATTTCAGGTACAATTAACATTGGGTAAGACGGCGAGTCAGGTCACAGCCTGCTATAGGTCCCCAACCATGTTCCAAGACTCTCACTCCATCTTCCTAAGCACCCTGGAAACTATTAGGGTCCAACCCAATACTCTCATACTAGGTGACTTCAACTATCCGTCCATCATCTGGGAAAACTACTCATGCACCAATACAATGGTCCACTGCTTCCTGGAATTCATCATTCTTACCCCCACTAAAGGAAGCAACATCCTTGACCTGGTTATTACTAATATGGGCAACCATTGCTCTACACCAATAGTCATTTCCTCCCTGGTTAGATCTAACCACAATATAATCACTATGAAAATACACATATCACCCACACCCCACCCCACCCCCGCAAAGGTAACCACCATGAAAAATTTCTCCAAAGCTGACTTTGGGCTCCTAAAACCAGAGGTGGCTAACTTCACGGCACCCATATCAATGGAAAATAGATGCATGACTACCGAATAATAGAGCAGTGCACTGTATGAACACGTATGTAAATGCATGGAACTAGCCATACACAACAGAACAAAGACGCTCTCCTCCAAAAAAAAGGAAGCCAATCTAGTGGTCCTCTGCCATTAATAAACTTTACAACAGAAGGAAGAAACTGTTGCAGAAAAAGGTGAAGTACCAAGACAGGAAAAACTCCCGTATTAACCTCAACAAAAAGTTGAGATGCCTCATCAAAACCTCTGAAGCCAGCTATGAAGGCAGAATTGTGGCAGACACTAAAAACAACCACAAAGTCTTCTATAGTTATATCAAGAATCTCCATGGCAATACCCAGGTTTGCTCTGAGTTACTGCACAATGGTACCTCCTATACTAAGCCAACAGATATTGCCAACATACTGGTCGACAGAGTCAGTGCCAACTTTACCCCTCCCCCCAAAGGACCAATCACAATACTGGAGGAATGCCAGGCACCCAGCATTAATGCAGCACAGGTTAAAGCTGCATTATCCAAGGCCAAGAATACAGCTTCCATGGGACCCGACAATAGGTTTACATGAACTACAAAGTGAATTGGCACCACATATGTGTGCCCTGTTCAATCACAGTCTCACATCAGGCTTTGTCCCTTTCAAATGGCACACTGCTACAGTCATCCCTCTACATAAAGGGGGAGCAAATACAGACCCTGGGAAATATCGCCCCATTAGCCTGATGAGTCTGATATGTAAGGCTATGGAGCACATCATCATGGACCTAATTAACAAGGATATAGGGAATCTCCAAACTTAAGATCCCATGCATTTTGGTTTTGTGAAAGGTAGATCATGCCTGCTCAACCTGGTTGACTTCTTTGAGTCAGTCACCAGAGCTGTGGATGAGGGCAAGGCAGTTCATACAGCCTACCTCAATCTGACCAAGGCCTTTGATACCATTCTCCACTCAGGAATTATTGATAAACTCACCAAACTAGGCATCAACCCCTATATCAGTAAATGGGTTGCAAAGTGGCTCACAGATAGCATTGTGAAAGTAGCAGACTCTCAAGTCAGATTATCGACCAGTAATGAGTGGAGTCCCACAGGGATCGGTTCCGGTTACTGTCCTCTTTAGCATCAACTTTTCAAAAGTCCAGGCCAACACAGAGGGACTCTGGCTGACCAAGTTCACAGACGAATGCAAGCTGGGAGCCATTATTAACACACCGAGTGATTTAGACATCCTACAGGAAAAGCCTCACTGAGACCAATGACTGGTGTCAAAACCATGGCCTTAAGCTTAATGCCAAAAAATGTGTCATCATCCCCTTTAGAAAAAACTCAGTTCCCACTAATTACCACATTGATGGGAGCCCACAAACCACTGATGGAATTATAAGAGATCTTAGGACACAGGTTGACAGCAACCTCTCCTTCAACCACCACATTCCCACTGTAGTCAGAACGTATTTATATTCAGCACATCTCATTACCAATGGTTTTACATCCAGGAAGAAAGAGGTTGCCATCTCTCTCTGCTCTTCCCTCATTAGGTCAGTCATCATGCATAATGCCCCACTTGGCATGTACCTCACTAGACACATTCAACAGCTGGAAAGGCCACAGAAGTACCTCATGAAGAGGATCCTAGGTCTAAAACACATGTCCTACATGGACAGACTCCAAAAACTCCAGCTATTCTCTGTCTCATATCGTCTACTAAGAGGCGATGTCTGCTTGACTTACAAAGCCATGTCTGACCCAGCTCTGTTAGAAATGCTAAATCTAAAGAAACCCCAGTCCCTCTGCACCACACACTCCAGAGACCTCAACCTCAATACCACAATTGACAGAACATGCTGGAGGCAGGTTCATAACCCAGAGACTGCCCATGCTCTGGAATACACTTCTCATACATGTCAAGCAGAGTACATCACTGGTCCTCCTCAACATAAATCTTGATGAGTGAATGGGAAATAGAAAGTTAACCCCAGGGATCTCTCCCAGTGGCTCTACTTGATAGAGGCACTGGGAACTAATGCCGGGCAGCACGATGCCAAAGCACTTCTATGGGCTAGGCTTGTAAAGGCTCCAAGGCCATTAGCCTAGTACACACCTATGAACCTATGAACATGCCTTTATGCATGATTTTGAAAATATGAGTAGGGTGCCCATTGTTTGGAGACAGCCTGGGGTCCAAGGTATGCTTAATTCACCACTGGTCAAACGAATTTTCAATGAATGTGAGTTTTAATTAATTTTTAAAGAGTGTGCATTCCAAGGAAGAGAAGTTTACTGTCACTCTTGCTAAGTCTGTTTTCAGTATCATATTATATTGCTAAGCAAAAGACCATCTTTGTTTCTGATTGATTTTATATATATATATATATATATATATATATATATATATGTATATATATATATTTTTTTATTTATAGGTTTACCTTTACAAAGCCGAATCACAGTGGTGTGAATGCTCATATGACTGCCTCGTAACCAGAAAAGTGAAAACAGCGACAGTTCGTAATGTTCAAAAATCAGCAAATCAAAAAGCAGATTTGCTGTGCCCCCCCACCCCCCCTACTTTAATATTTTAACTCTGAGATCGCACTACAGTGGGGAAAGGGACCATTTCCGAATCCCCACTGTAGAGCAATCCACCCCAAAATGCCGAATGTGCAATGAGTGAATGTCAATGTGCATTCGCTAATTGCACATTCAATCCTTTTTCCGTTCGGCATTTGCAAACTTTGCAAACTGTAGTTCAGACAATTGCTGTTCACCCTTGTGCAATAAGCACAAATGAAGGTAAACCATATTCCCATTTTTGCATATGGTGTCGGGGTGTCACTTCCAACAGTGGCAATCATCTATATCCAAGGATTACACCACCAGGTGGCTAACCCTGCCACAGTAGTTCATTCACACCACGCACTTGCAGGCACATTGACATCTACAGCCAATTTAGAGTGTCCAGTCCACCTACTGCATGTCTTCGGAATGCAGGAGGAAACTGAAGCACCTGGAGGAAACATACTATATAACATATGTATACGTAAACATATATATATATATATATATATATATATATATATATATACATATACACGCACATATATAAAGTATAACATTTTAAATTAAATCCAAATTTCTGTAATCGTAAAAGTAAAGAAGAAACTAATATGCATACTGACAATGTTGAACAATAATTATGGTAATTGCGAAGAGACAGCTATGTTACGGGACATTGGAATTGGTGTGGGGCAGGAGAAGCCCTCGTCCATTACCCTACCTAAGCCCATATTTGACCATGATCCAGCTCTGACTCTCATATACTCTTTGTATCCATGAAGCATCTGACTAAATAGACCTTCCTGTAACCATATGATTGCCCAAAGGTTTATCCAAACTACCAAACAAATTAGAAATCAGTATCGACTGCTATCAGAACTTGTAATAAATTCTAACTGTTTAAAACACTCTTCAAAGAATACCTAACTGAATGCACACATGCACTTACTACAAATGCCATTGGTTATTTGTTTATTTTATTACAGCCAAATTGCTAAATTATTCAGTTGATGCTGCATACTAAGATGATATTGTAGAATAAACAAATGACATGACATGGCATTTAATTTACCTACATATAAAGTGTAAGCACTGACTTTTTGTTATTGAAAGAGAACTGTTTGTCATGTTGCCATTATACTTATTTTGAATTCTGTGCTTCTGCATCACTGAATATTAATTGCCTGTGCCTCTGTCATCCCACCTACTGTATTAAGGAATATAAATAAATAAGCTGATGTAAGAACTAATGTGGCTTTAACCAAAGTAGAGCTGAGTAAGGAATTCCACTATGTGGTTTAAGGTGGGAGAATGGGTAAGAATATTAAAACAACTATACTAGTGTGGAATTTTAAGGAACTGGATTATATTGAGCTGGAAGACAGTGTCAAGGATGAATTAGGGTTTGGGGCAAACTAACAGAGCAAACAGACTAAGGGTATGGGTCAGGGATGGAAGTTTTAGGGCTATGGATAAGGGTCTGAGGAATAGGCAAAAAAGGAAAAGATGAAATAACCAACATTGTTACACAGGAAAGTTTGGCTACTAATATGGGCAAAGGTAGGACCTACAAAAGGTGCAATAAATTGTCTAGAGAGGTGAAGATGAGCCTAGTACACATAGATGACAGAATGACAACAAGGGAGTTAAAGACAGCAAAAGCAGACGGGACAAAAATGGGAACAAGGGCTTTCTTAGGCCCATAGCAGAGAGGAGGAAGGGAGATAGGGAACTAATTTGTCAAGACTGTTCAAGGAATGGAAAGGAGATTGTAAAAGACAGCAGGTGTTAAAAGAATATTTTGCTTCATTCTTCACAGAAGAAAGCAAGGGTATGGAATGGTAGAAGGGAATCATTTTAGAACAAGAAGAGCAGTAGACAGACGCTGAAAATATTGCTATCCAGGATGAGATAGAGTGCCTTCCAGAATCCTAAACATTCTTGGAGTGCTGGCCTGGCAGAGCTAAGGATGGCACTCTTCAATGGATCAGTGCATCCCAAACTACTTCCTCTAGAAAGTGGCCTAAAATAAAAAATCTAAACCAAATGGCTTTTTCCCTACTTCAACTTCCCTTACACACTGAATCTATGATGAGCTGTCCAAATCCAGGCCCACTACACTCATCTCAAAATGTCTGTTTGGAGAGCTGTGGCCTTGGTCAAAAACATCATGGGTTGTTTGAACAGTGCTGGGGACCACATAAAGAAAGCATCATCAAGCTGCTTAAAGTCATACTGAAAAAGCCACCAGAAATCTGTGCAGAATGGATGGAAAATAATTACCTAGAAACTAGAAGAAATGGACTTTTTCTCATGTCATACTAAAAGTAAGAGAGAACATATATGTACAAAACCATTATAGACAGGTGTTAATGAATCAAGAAATAAGGCATGAGGGTGGCAAAAAAGGTAACAGGCAGTGAATTCTATTGACTAAATACTGTTAGTATCTACAAAAGTACTTTTCTTTTTTTACTGAGAGTGCTGTGAACCCATGGAATGGACTATAGGAATAGGCAGTGTAGACAGAATCTATGCAGTAATTCAGGAGAACATGGGACAGGTAGAGAAAGAGTCAGGTGGCATGCAGGTAGAATGTTTAATGCACTTAAAAGGATAACAAATAGGCTTTTAACTCCAGTCATCATGTTTCTTATCTACTGGTTGTGACACCATAATTGTTACAAACATAAAACACACTAAGTATGCTTTATATGGGAAGCCTTTTGTGCTTATGTCTGAGATACTGCTGCATATGGATGCCATGGTTATCAGGAGGAAGGACAAGGAAACTCTAGATGGAAGACTAATCTCCTGACAATGAACCTACAGCTCCTAACGTTGTCCATTACATTATTCCATATTAATACAACCGACTATTAATGTCCCACTCTAAGGTAGCACTGAAGAACTGCATAAAGAAAAAGGTAAAAAAAGTGCAACAGTGGAACTTGACAGACAGATGCATCTTCATCTATCACACCAGGACACTGATGAAAGAAAAGGATTTAAAACACGTCACATTCATCTAATCTGACCATGTATATTGTGCAGAGATGTGTCTGTCTCTGTGTTGTTACTTCAGCAGTAATAGTTTCATAAATTTTCTATCATGGACTTTCCAAAATAAATAAATAAATTAAAAGATAAATAAAAGAAACAAAAGAAGATCAATAAAAGAAACAAAGGAAGAAAGAAAAAATGAAATACTATATATTCTCCAGCCTCTTGTAGCCGATCTTCAAACAACAGCACAGAACTATGTGTAAACAAAATAACTGCCCATGAATCTTCCTAATGGAAATACAGGATCATCAACAGTTTTGCATTTCTCGTGAAGACAAATAGCTTTACATATTTTCCCTTTTAGCCTGTTTTAGCAATGTACATCTAGCTTGTTTATAGTAATAAAATACTTTTCTGCAGCAAACAGTCAATATAATCATTAGCTTCATATGTCTGTGATATAGGTACAAGTAACAACTACTTCCACTGTCTCCATCTGATGCGCAAAGAAACCCTCAGGGGGAGTATTTGTCAATATTAAGATCTGAGAACATTCTATCTAACATACCTAACTAGGAATTATGACCTGATCTCTATGAAACAAAAATAGACTATTGCCTGCAGTACACCATGAAGAATATCACTGATTTATACTAATTCTTCTGGAACATACTCAAATACAGGATATTTACCCTGTGATCTGAGAATTTAGGAATGAATTATACACATTTTTTAAATACTTGTACTTTTTTGAAATCTTTCCACAACTCATTGCCCATTACATAGTCACAAGGTAAAATGTAAGATACATATTTGCTTTTATGATCACTTTTTTCATTTCTTACTTTACCACTGAAACTAAGGAAATAAGTATAAAAAGTGTGTCTCTGTATGTTTGAACTTCATAAATTAGGCAGCACCACAGACCTCACAGACGACTTTTAGGAGATAGTCAGTGATCTATAGAAATAAATTCAAGATGAAGTGTTCATTTACCGATGAAGGATATAGGGACAGAAGTTAAAGAAAAATCAAAGACTAAAACAACTCTTCTGTCATACCCAGTTTGTAGTGGGAAAAGTGATCTGCAGAAAGTTACTAAGGCTTTGGATAGAAACACTTCAGAGATTCCTGTGAAGCTGTGAAACATCAGCACCCCTTGTTTAACTATCTACTGTTCTTCCTGAAACATCACATCCATATGCATGATATGCATGTAAGAGATGTATGAGGCAAAGAATATACAGAAATGAAATAAAAATTAGATTCCTAGGCAATGAAGGTGATATGATTAAGACAGAAGAAAGGAGAGAATGCAGAAATTGCACTTCTACAGACATATTTTAAAAGGTCTCTTACCTATCTGTAAAGAGCAGGGTGACCAGAGGAACCTTAGTGATAACATAACATTTGTTAAATTGGCCTAATAAATTATTCCTAAAAAGAAATGCTTGAAATGAAACATATAAGAGTTAACTGTTACAGTGAACCCTATGTACATAGTGGCTCATCTGACACAAAGTTAGACATCTGATAACTATTTTGGAAGCACACTGTCTAGTAGATCTTGTACTGATTTAAAGTGTGTATTTAAATAATTTATTATCGCTTATGCCCATCATAATCATCAAGCCCCAAACTCTTATGGCCCACTTATTTCTCGCTTGTTCTGATGTTCTTTAACATGGTAGATGGAGATGAGAGATGCGGACATTAATGCTAATCCATCATAGAATAGGAGATCTTTATATATTCTTATCTCAAACCTCACAGGATAACAAGAGTGTTGGAATGCACCCCTTGTTATAATCCCAGGGTAAAGGTGCACTTACTAACACCTAGTAAGCTTGTCTATAACATAAATACTATTTCTAATATGCAAGATATATCCTCCAGAACTGAGTTGTCAGCAAGAGATGTAACAGCCATGTATCAATGAGCTTCTATACTGAGCATGACTGGATGACAGAAGTGTTCAACTATTGTTATTCAGTGAAGGTACGTGTGCACAAGAAAACTGGAACAGTTACATGGATCAGAGGATGTTGTTGTGAGAAAAAAAATTACTAAACTAATTTTACAAAACAAACAAAACAAAACAAAAAAACTGTAATGTTTATGCATAGAAAACTGACAGCGTCCAGATTCTGAATGTAAGGATGACTGAAGTACCACCAAATCAGTGTATACACCTCTGCATTATACTTGTAGAAAATGTGTAATTATGTGCTATATTCCCATGCATGTTCAAAATAAACTCTGCTCAATGCTGAACCATGAAAACCATTGTTATTATAACCAGAGTCACATGAGAATATGGGAAACTGGGGCCAATAATAACTAATTACAAAGTAATGCATTTTTTATAAATAAAAGAAGTATATCCAGTTCTGGATGATGAAATGGTGAGTAGTGCAGTGGTAGCATAGTCGCTTCACAGCAAGAGATTCTCCGGCTCAATTCTCAGCTGGAGTGCCTTCTGTGTGGAGTCTGCATGTCCTCCCTGTGTTTGTGTGGGCTTACTCTGGTTTCCTCCCACATTACAAAAACATGTGTCAAGAGTGTTTCTCCCTGGGCCTTTGCTGAAAATTGGCTCTCTTTCAAGTCAGACTTTTGTGGTATACAAATAGTAAATAAAAAATGGATGCTGGGTATACCAATGGATCCCCAGTGACATAACCTTCTTTAACATGCTGCCATCTTGTTCTGGATGTTCTGAACTTAAAGTGGTTCAAGTCTGCTTCATTTAAAAATGAGTTTATTCCACAATTCTATGGTAAGAAAGTCTTTGTATCTTGCAGTCATTTCTTGATTGAGTTTTTTGAGTAATTGCAACTCTTGTTATTGAAGACGAAACATGTTTTGCATGTTTTTCTTACAATAACAAAGTTCTCCTGTTTGTGAATGAGGTATCTGGGCAGAAGAGGAAAATTCATTTGCTTGACAATTTGCAGTAGACCATTTTTCTCAGTGATCAAGTTATGTCTGTGTAGCTAGGTGATTTTCCCCTTGTCCTACAGGGACCTCTTGGCTGATTATATTAAGTTCAAGGGTGCAGAGGGCAGACCTTTCTGAAAAAGAGGGAGGGGTGGAGGGCTGGGAAATTAATGTTCACAAGAGCTTTTTTTTTTTTTTAAATGTTGTCAGTTACATGTTTATGATAGATAAAGCATTCAGTTTCCTGCATGGGAAACTGTGACTGCATTGGCATAAATGTTACATCTTTATACTGAAAAGGCTTGTTATTATTATTATTTTAATGTGTTCAGAGTAACTAACTGCTACATGGGTCTATATTATATCATCGAACGCTTAAAAAAGCGAACGCTGATTGACCGACCTAATTTAAGCAAAAGCTTACAATCTCAAACTGTCAGATCAGCGATTTTTTTCCCAGGGAAAAAAATCGCTGATCCAAAACACATACACACAACACAAGCACACCAAACAAACAGAAATCCACACACATACACCTAAAATCTGATACCTAACCCTACACTAAACTATGCACACACCACTAACTACCCAATTACCTTAACCCTAACCCTAAGGTCCGTCACTATCGCACACTCACCTCACCCGCTTCCTAACCCTAACTCACTTAAATCCACCCTAACCCTCATGTCCACTCAATCGCACACACACCTAACCCGAGCCCTAACCCTAACTCACCTAAATAACCCTAACACTCACATCCACACAATCGCACACTTACCTGAATCCGACCGGTAACTTTCCACCATAACACTGAAAATACCGAAGCAACAGAAACGGACAACCGAATTCTTTCCCTAGGAAAAAATTTGAGTTTCTGCTGCTTCGATATTTTGCAGTTTCGCGAAAATAAGTTTGATCAATCAGCGTTCACTTTTTTAAGCGTTCGAGGATATAATATAGAACCCTGCTACATCATGCTCACTGCTTATCAGATGTAAGTGTTCATCTTTGCATTTAAATGTCACAAAAGTTTACTTAGAAAGTTGTCTCTCCTGTTCACCTTCCCAGAGCTCACATATCTTGGCACCCTCGCCTCAGTTTGAGAGGGTCCTGAATTAATCCTGTTCCTTGGTAGATGAGACATTTGTTTTTATTGGTCTGCACTTCATTTAAATATTTTAGAGTGCCACAACTTTGCTTTTTGTTTATTTGTTGATTTTGCACCTTAAATTATTTTAAAGGCCCATAATACTTGAAATCACCTTGTCCAGGTAGCTTGCTTAAAATTGTTTTGTGGTAGCATTACACTCTCAGCTAATTTTTGCTGTTTTATATTAAGAGAACTGGGATATTCCATCTAGTGGCTGTAGATGGTGGCCTGGTCTATGTGAGTTGGAAAGAGCATAAGAAAGCTGAAAGTGTAATCATTTTGTTGGCCAGAGGGCTTAGAAGCCAGTTTCCTGTGTTGTAAGTGCCTGTGTAAGTGTGATGCATTTACATGTCCACTGATAATCATACAGTGGTGGAAAGTAGTGTCCTGTATGCTAACAGCTAGAACCCAATTTTTAAACGGTACCACTAACTCAGTAAGTGTAGAACAACTAGTTTGTGATTGACCAGCACAGACCAGCTAGTCTGCATGTTGAGGAGCTCTGCCCCTTGAATTTAGTATCATATACCCAGTCTAGTTTCTATCCCCAAAAGTAGCATTAGTCAACCCATTATTAAACCCTTGTAGCCTAGTAACACACCCAATAAAGGACCCGACATAATGGCTATACACTTTCCAAATTTCTCCACAGCCAGTTTGGTGGATATGTGAATATATAGACAATGTAACAATTGTCCAATAATCCATGTCAACCATTTAATCCTCAAAGAAACAAATACAACATGTGATAAATGTATATACACAATGTCTCTGGATGAAAAATTCTCACATACAAGCACTCATAATAGCAATCTGGTTGTCAGAGACACACACAGTACACACCAAACACATAGACCTACAGCTACTTATGTCAAGGAAATTAACTGCAATCTTCCCAAATCTCAAAGGTCTATTGAAATTCCACCTGCAAAAGTTATCCTTAGCAAACCTGCTAGCGCTCAACAAGAAGAACACTAACACTGCACAAACAACCACACACAGTGGATTCTCAACTATAAAACTCATCAGGCAAGCCGATAGTCTACCCAGGGCTCTAGTCATAGATGACCCCATTGTATGATGTACTGATATCTCACTTATCAGACTGAACAAGGAGAAAGTAACAGCAGGTTGCCTATCAGGGACCAGAATTCATCAAGTCATGCACTCAAGTCATTACACCACAGATACCAGTATGATTTAGTCATAGCCATGTATGTGTAAATGACTTGAGCTGTACCTCTCTAGACTATATGAAGAGAGACATTATGGAGTTCTCAGATTATGTGTCTGAGGCTGATCTCTGCCTAGCATTAAGCAGCATTCTGCATTCACCAAGGTGATGCTATAATATGAACAGACGATGACTGACTTTAATAATTGAGTTAGTTTTTTGTGTTATACTTGGGGTATACATTTTTGTCAGCTTGGGATGACATGGTCAGCAGAGCATGTCACTTTGCCAAGGATGGTCTGCACGTGTCCTTTCAAAGCTTTTGAAAATTGACTAAAACATTGTCCTACTCCATATAGCCTTTTTAGGCAATGCCAAATTGACAAACCTTCCAACATAGTGTAATCTACTCAAGGAAATTGAAAAGTATTGCTGCTCAATGCCTGGATTATAATCAAGGTTAACAGTCTCTCCAAGCTCTCCTCATCCTGGAGAATGCAGGATTCTGTGCTGTTACTGAGACAATGTTGAAAGCCACAGAAAGTACCCCAGCAGCCTTCCTCTCATTTAGACAAGCAACTGCAGAGATAGGGACTAAAGATGGAGGTATCTTGAAATCCATCAGTAACAAGCATGCCTCCAGACTGGTTAGATAGCATGATGCACTGGAATTCCTCCATCTCTAGATTACCACAGACAAAGTCCCATACAATATCCTAGCAAGTTATACATCACCCTCTATATCCCATGAACCTTTAGTTCATACTTAGACCTGTTGGAGACATTCAGTATTCAACTAAATACCATACTCATGGGGGATTCTAACTATCTGTCTGTAAACTGGGAATCCTACACCATCCCAAATTTTCAGACACAGAGAGTTCTAGACTTTGTAAACACAAACACCCTAGACCAGTTAATGCATATGACATCTAGAGGTAGAAACATCTTGGACCCGGTACTCACAACTATTGGAGAAAGCTGCATACTCCCCAGTGTTGTGTCTGCTCTAGTAAGGTCAGACCACAAAGTGATCAGGTACATATAATTCTGCAACCCCAGCAAACCCTTTAATGGTTAGAAACCACTTAAAGGCAAACAACATTTTATTAAGTGATAGTCTATCAAAATTTCAACCCTCTCCAAACCAGACAATGCAGCAGTCTATGCAGAATTATTCACAGAAGCTCTGTACAACCCATTTCAATGAATGCTTAGAGGCTGCTGTGCCTACAATAAGTAAACCCAAGTAACCTAAAAAACAAATCAACCTGATGGAATCCAAAATTAAGCAGGTTGTGCAACAAAAGAAAAAAAGTCACAGTTAAAATTGGGAGGTGTAATACCAAAAGAAAGATAAACACCCTCATGAAACTGAACAAACAACTAAGAGAACTAAATAAGTCAAACAATGCAAATTCTGAGTTAAAGATAGTGTCCCAGGCCAAGGACAACCCTAAGGTCTTCTTTAGTTATGTCCAAAATGTTAAAGCAGTACACAGCAGTGTGCTGAACTGTTGGTAAATGTAGTCACATTCACAGAACTGAGTGATATAGCAAATCTTCTAGTTGATAAATTCAGCTCCAACTTTAATACTTCTCACCCCCAGCCACCATCCCAGAAAATACCACCTGACATTACCCATCAGTAGGGAGTAGGTCTTAGATGCAGTCTCTAAGGCCAGTAATGCAGTTTTGATGGAGCCTGATAATATCACAGAATTCCTGAAAAATAGCCTAAAATATGACCTTTCAGGGTCACTGGAGTCACTATTCAGCCATAGCATCTGCCCAGGCATTGTGCCACACAAATGGAATCTTCTAGTGCTCATCCCTCTGCTCAAGGGCATACCATCAATGGATCCCAGGAACTACAGATCCATTGCACATTACTCTGACTAGTCTAATCTGCAAAGCCATTTAAAGAATTATCATGGAAATGATTAGCAATGTCATAAGAAACCTTTGAATACTGGACCAAACTCTGTTTGGTTTTGTCAAAGGCAGGTTATACCTGATGGACTTCTTTCAGATGGTCACCAAGGTAATCGATGAGGGTGAAATGGTACATACTGCCTACCTTGACCTATCTAAGGCATTTGATACAATACCCCATTCAGGCATTGTAAACAAACTCATGGAATTAGGCATAAACCCCTCTGTCACTATTAAAGTAAAAGGTACACTTGAAAAAAGCATTGACTTCTTTTAAAGAAAACAACACTCTATTTATATATTCTGGATCACAGACATTTGAAAAACTATGTATTCACTTTCGGATCCGAGACATTATGTTTACCACTGTTTATGTATTCTATGTCACTTTTAACACTATTATTTGGAGAAAACCATTATACTGTAGTACAATTGAACCT
The DNA here is from genome assembly GCF_019279795.1 of Protopterus annectens. Lineage (NCBI taxonomy): Eukaryota > Metazoa > Chordata > Ceratodontiformes > Protopteridae > Protopterus > Protopterus annectens. The sequence continues at coordinate 710,995,583 of NC_056746.1, forward strand.
CCTGCCTTGAAACCATCAATTTCATGCCTACTGAATGCTTTGTTTGCCCAAAAAAGGCCACCCACTTTTGTGGAGAGTTATCCCCAACCAGTGTACCTTTCAACCTTGAATGGCTGAAGCCCACCTAGTACCTTCAAGTTTCATGCCCTCTCCAACTTCTCTACTACTCACTGCAGTCTACATATTTGTCACCTTCTACAACAACCTCAGCTTCCATTTATCCCATAGGCCCTAAGACCGACACTATGACATAGCTGCAGTCATGCAGTAGCCCTACTATTACGTCCATTTTAGAATATTTCCTTACTATTTCCTTGTATAGCCTTTCTTCGATGATCAGGAATTCTGTTGAGTTGTCATCTTACCTTTTCCCCTGAATTAACTTTACCATGGTTTTGAATCAAATTTACTCTGCTATGTAGTTCTCAGAGTACCTCTTTATCAACAGAGTAAGTGAGATTGGAGGGATCATTACATCAACATTCTCCTCTCTTTATTTAAGTTTTTCTTCTACAGTGAAAGATTGCATTTTTTTTCTTTTTTAACAATATTGGAAACAAAGCTGATTGACAACAATGTGTCATCCTGGAAAAATTCCCATCTAAATGCAGCATATATACTTCATACATGGACTGACAGATTCTGAGTAATCCTGGAACAAGGAAAAAGGGTTACTAACCATTTTGGATTCTTCAGGTTTTTGTTCCCTTTTTCTGTCTGACTTGCTCTGAGGAACATGTTTCCTTGATTAGTCAAACAATCTGCCCTTTTCTCCTCTTTTGCCAAAAGGTTATAAGGATATATAGAACCCTGTTGTGGTACTTTAATGTAAGTATTCTTACTCTATACATCAAAGCATTTCCGTAATGTACAATAGGAGTACAAACTGAAACTATTTTGTTCAGCTTTTTTCTCCACCACTACTGTTATTTTTTTTCCTTTCCTCTAGTAAAAATGTCACAATATAAAATGGCCACTGACATCTAAGATTCTCCCTTTGAAAATTTATAAAAAGTTCATTATTTTTCAATGGGCATTGCCCCTTTCAGGTTAATGAATGACCAATTAATCTCCCAAGAATACTCTCCATTTCCATTTAGTCCACAGCCAGGAACATTTGGTTGTACTAGCTATCTTTTGGGAGCTTTCTCGGTTCGCCTTACCCGGTAACAGCACTGGACCTCAATAAATCTTTTGCTACAACTGATTATTAATATTTCTTTGCTTTTCTACTGATATTTAATGTCTACAGTTTAGCTGTTAGTCTAAAAATACTTCTACAATGTAAGAGAAATAGTCATTTGATTATGCTGAATATTCTCAATCACAAATCCTTAAACTCTACATAATGTGCTAACTCAAATCAAGCATTTTTTTTTTCAGGCACCTCCCTACATACTTAATGAAGTAACTCCATGCTCACACAGCAATGAGAAAAAGAGAAACTCCAAAGTAGAATTTAGCAGCCTTGGCATTGGCAATCACTTGTTTTACTCTAACACAAGAAAACAAGCAGGTGGTTTCTGAGATATTGCACTTCAGAGACACAGGGGAATGGCCTAAAAAATAAGATATGGGAGTACAGATATACATAGTGAACCTGTCATCACAGAAATCTCCAGACAGGATCAATTTCTAAGTTCCAATCAACTGACAATTATTTAACCACAGATTATCCCCTTTAACCCTGGCATGAATGAATATCAAAGTACTGATTAGTGCTATGCATGCAGTATATCTAAACCTATAAAATACTATGTTTCTAGTATCATTACAGACCTTATTGTCACTGAACTAAGTAAACACACCAAGCAGAAATAGTAAGGTCCATTTACATAGTAACCTTGTCAGTTTCTCTGTGTCTGTACAATCAAGTTCCATCCACTGGGGGGCCTCATAATGTCAACTGCTACTTGAATTAATGGATTTTTTAAATAATATACAGTTTTAGTGATGTATGGAAGAGGTATGTATAATTGTAAAACAAACTGTTATTTTTCCCCCTCCAAAACAGAATCCCTCGGTGATGTAAAGACTGTTGTAATTTACTTTTAATATCTTAACAGCTTTATTTAGTTTTACTCAGACCATCTTAGGTAGAGTGAACTAGTAAGGAGCTCCTCTCCACTGCAGATCCTTGATGAAGATATGCCTAACATTCCAATAAAGTCTCATTCCACATGGTGAATGGTTAAGTTTCCTTTTTCACCTAATAATAATATTATATAGTGAAGCTATTTCTTAAATCCCATTTTTAAAACTCTCTCAAGCATAATGGTGCAGGTTTCCTGTGCATGAATTCCTATCTGGCTGAAACAGCCCTTTGTCACCATTACTTGATGACCCCCAACCGTGACTTATTAAGGGCTTTATGATCTCTGTTTAGCACTATTTCTTTATCCAGAAAATTAAGAAAGTTAATGATAAAATGGGAGGTAATTTCTACTCCTGAGGCAGATCTAGACAGAAATACTCATTAATATGGGTTTAAAACACATAATATTTTGCCAAGCTATTTCTAAGTAAATTAAATATGATTCCCACCAATGATTCATGTTACACAACAATTCCCAAGTTATTTCTCTGTATATTATTTTCATAGTCATCACTTGAAACCATTAGTAAATCCTGATGTGCTTCCCAGAGCACCATATATGTTACTTGATGTTTGAAAACGTTTGTTATGCTTTACACATTTCACACGTGCACACACACATTAACACCCCATCCCCACATCTTCGTTGAAGTTTTCTGCATCATGGCTGCTTCCATGGGAGTAAATGGGTGACTGCTGTCTTTTAACTACAGTGACCTTTTCCTCATACTGTGTAAAATTACACAGCTGAGTGATTCTGTGAACTGGTTAATACTATAAATTGGGAGCCACATGTATTTGTAGAGGATAACACATGAACAATTAATATTATCCACTCCATCAAATTGTTGCATTAGCATTTGGCTTTACAGCAGGACTGACTGTCCTTCATGCTGAGACCTCTACCAATGAGAAATCTCAAAGATGGATGTTCTTAAGAATCACAAAGGCTGGGGGCGTGGCCAAGGATGAACACAGGATAGCAGCAGATTTCTTCAGCTCCACCAATTTCATTACACTGACAGGAATTAATTACTTAAAAAATTAATTTTTGAAGTAATTTTCTTTCTAAATACGTTTGTTTTATATAGTTCTTGAACTATATCTAAAAAAGAAAGGACATCTTAACAATATTCCTGTCAGAAATCACTGTGGAAATTTTCCTGTCAGTTTATCAGTCTGAAATGAGTTCCAGTAAGACAAATTCTCAAGACTCCAGCATCAAGAAAGAACTTCAGTCTCTGATAATTATAATCCAGCAACTTACTGATAAAATGGATACTAAAATAGACACCTTCATAGAAAAAACTACAAAACAAATAGACCTGTTACATACAGACCTGCAACAACAGAAGAACCAGATGACAGGCATAGAAGAAGCTGTGAATGACATGGAAAATAGAATCCAAGAAGAGGAAATCAACATTGAGTTTCTGCTGAAACAAAATACACATTTACAAACAAAGCTGGATGACCTGGAAAATAGATCTAGGCGCAATAACATTAGGATTTTTGGACTGCCAGAAAATATTGAAGGTAACAATATTACTTCTTTTTTAACAACTTGGCTCCCTAAAACTTTAGACTTACCAGAAGCATTCTCTTTTGGTATCGAAAGAGCACATAGATCTATAGCTAATACTAACTCTAACAAAAAATATCATAGATCAGTTATAGTTAGATTTCTATCATCTTTTGATAAAGAGATGGTTCTTAAATCTGCTTGGGCTAAAGCTCCTGTTAAGATTAATGAGACAACTGTGCATTTTGACAATGACTATTCTTCCATGGTAATAGCTAAAAGAAAAGTTTTTCTGCCACTAATAAGGGAGCTTAAAAAAGCACAGTTTAAAACATACCTTCTGTTTCCTGCCAAGCTTAAAATCTCCCTTCCTGATGGTCCTAAGGTTTTCGATGATTTAGACTCTGCTTTACTGTTTGTCAAAGAAAAAAGGATTTTGGATAAAATAGAAGAAATGGAATGGGCTAGTTCTTCATTAAAGAGATTGGCAACTGAAGCTTCGTGGAAGACTTCAGACAAGAAGAAGAGACTAAAAAACAAATGATTTGTTATATGTTTTTTTTCTCTCTCATCATTTTAGTTCATTATTAATCTTTTTGAATATAGTTCCTGCATTTCCAGAAAGCCACAAATATTTTGGAAAATATTTAATCAAAGTTTTTTTCTATGTGCAAAGAAATGATTTGTTTCATAACCAGTCAAAATACCTGAAGATTTAATGGTAAGCTGTGATTCAATTTGTTACTCTTTCTGAAAAGAAGTAAGGTTAGTAATTTGATACATTTTTTTATCTTTACCTTTTTTTCCTTCTCCTTTTATTATTTTCTTTGTTTAAACAATGACATTCTATTTAGATTATGTAGTGGGTAAAGGGTGGGGGAGGGCAGGGAGAGAACAGTAATGAAAATATCATTAATAGAATAATAACATATTTATTCCTTGTAAAAGTTTTTATAAGTTCTTCAAATGCTATTTCTAATTATACTTTCTTGATTATACTGCTTATGCCTGTTTGTAAATAATCTGTTATGCTTTAACTAATAATAATCAGAACTAAATAAGAGTAAATAATATGTTTTATTTTAACTCTATTAATATAAACAGTAAGTAACATTCCATTGTATATACTTCTTACAGCTTTCTCTTGCATTTTTTTATTTCTGCCTCACTCCCTTTTATTTTATACTCTCTTTTTCTTTTCTTTATTAATATATAGAAATGCTTTTGATTGTGTGGGCACAGTGAATAATAGGATTTGTATGAAAATTAAGTTGGGAGAAGAATGTTGAGTTTTATTGCTTGTTGGTAATTTTGGGCTTAATTTCACTTACATAGAGGCTGTAATGATCTGTGGAATACATTGTGAAGGTTTTGTCATGTTTAGATGCATTTACACTGCTAAATGAATGTTTGTCACTAGTTTTTAATAAGTTTCCCGCCAAAATGTTAAGAGAGACAATCTGAGATGTAGGCTGTCTCATGCACAGTGTTCATGAGTTACTTCAGAAGCTTCAGCTCACAGAATTCTCACAGAGAAACTGAAAGCAGTTAGTATAACCTTTGACATAGTTATCACACTGACACACCACAGATTCAGGAAAATACTCTATTCATAAAATATGTCAGTTATAATGTTTTGTTTCATAACCAGTCAAAATATCTGAAGATTTAATGGCAAGCTGTGATTCAATTTGTTTCTCTTTCTGAAAAGAAGTAAGAGGCTGTAATGGTCTGTGGAATACATTGTGAAGGTTTTGTCATGTTTACATGCATTTACACTACTAAATGAATGTTTGTCACTAGTTTTTAATAAGTTTCCGCCAAAATGTTAAGAGAGACAATCTGAGATGTGGGCTGTCTCATGCACAGTGTCCATGAACTACTTCAAAAGCTTCAACTCACAGAATTCTCACAGAGAAACTGAAAGCAGTTAGTATAACCTTTGACATAGTTATCACACTGACACACCACAGATTCAGGAAAAATACTCTATTCATAAAATATGCCAGTTATAATGAGTCTAAATGATGTAGTTTCTTGTAGTAAGTAAATGTCTTATTTTAGAAGGCATAGAAAATGAAACATTTATTTAAATGTTTTTGAAAATCTACTTAACAGCAGCATAATAATCTGTGTTAAAAATTTGTGTTCCAAACATATACTTTACTATAACTCATTTAATTCATCTGATTGACAAGCATAAATAATCTTATAACTCTATTCTGGAAGAAATGTCATGTGATATATTTTAAAGCAGTAGGTTAGCATGATTGTAAAATCTGGTTACTAAAATGTGTTTGCTGTGCATTATTTTGTATAAAGCAGACAGATTTATTCTAGGGACAGCAAGTAGGATAGTGCTCAACAAAGACACAACTCAGTGAGATCATATATATATATATATATATATATATATATATATGTGTGTGTGTGTGTGTGTGTGTGTGTGTGTGTGTGTGTGTGTATGTCTATGTGTGTGTGTGAGTGTGATGGCTTGTTTTTTTATATAATAATGCAAGTGTTTCTGAGAATCTGCATAACTATCCAATATGATTTATAATAATTTCTATGAATACAATATTTTACTCTATTGACAAAATGTTTGCCACAAGTTTTAATAAGTTTCCCGCCAAAATGTTAAGGGAGACAATCTGGGATGTGGGCTGTCTCATGCACAGTGTCCATGAACTACTTCAAAAGCTTCAACTCACAGAATTCTCACAGAGAAACTGAAAGCAGTTAGTATAACCTCTGACCTAGTTATCATAATGACACACCACAGATTCAGGAAAAATACTCTATTCATAAAATGTCAGTTATAATGAGTTTAAATGATGTAGTTTCTTGTAGTAAGTAAATGTCTTATTTTAGAAGGCATAGAAAATGAAACCTTTATTTAAATGTTTTTGAAAATCTACTTAACAGCAGCATAATAATCTGTGTTAAAAACTTCTGTTCCAAACATATACTTTATTATAATTCATTTAATTCATCTGATTGACAAGCATAAACAATTTTATAATTCTATTCTGGAAGAAATGTCATGTGATATATTTTAAAGCAGTAGGTTAGCATGATTGTAAAATCTGGTTACTAAAATGTGTTTGCTGTGCATTATTTTCTATAAAGCAGACAGATTTATTCTAGGGACAGCAAGTAGGATAGTGCTCAACAAGGACATAACTCAGTGAGATCAGATATAAATATATATATATATATATATATATATATATATATATATATATATATATGTGTGTGTGTGTGTGTGTGTGTGTGTATATGTGTATGTGTATGTGTATGTGTGTGTGTATGTATGTGTGTGTGTGTCTGTGTGTATGTGTGTGATGGCTTTTTTTTTTAATAATGCAAGTGTTTCTGAGAATTTGCATAACTATGCAATATGATTTATAATAATTTTTATGAATACAATATTTTACTCTATTGACAATAATGAGTTTAAGTAAATGCTCATATACAAACAATTCAAGATTTTTTTTGGAAGCTGTTAATAGTATTCACATGACAGAAAATAGATGCATCTTAATATATGTAATGTCTGAATCATATTAGCCAAAGTTTTTGATTTAAATGAATGTTAGAACCTAATTTTCTCTCCTCTTGATTTCTAACATCAAGATTATTTGAATGCTATTTGAATACAAGTGTTATATATTACATAGATCTATATAGTAGTATGAACAGATTTAAAAAAAAAAAAAAAAGTTTATTTTAGTTTATATGATGCTGTTTTACCAAATGTGTAGTTTTGTCTTGATAGATAATTGAATTGAAAACTGTTAACCTCAGTTAAATATAACTAGTATTAAATTGATAAGGTGGTAGCTGAGGTACTGCTGCTTAGGGTAGGGGGTTAACTTGAGTAGTAAATACTACTCTAAGTTGGAGTTTTCAACTCCAGGCTGGATGCAAGGTTTAATCCTTACATTATTTTCACTTGTTCATTGTTATATGTATATAGTTTTGACATCCACAATATATTTTGTATACTCATTGTTACTACAAACAAAATTGAATCCTATACAAAATCCCATAAGAGATTTAATAAATACAGCTATATTTAAAGGTACACCTAAAAGAGGAGATGTAACATTATTTATCTTGTTATTTGTTATTTCGATCATAAGATTCTTGAGTTTTAAAAATGCCAAATGACATCTTTAAAAGGAATTTCTTTAAACATTAATGGATTGAATAATCCGTGTAAAAGGGCAAGCCTAATAAGATGCATTAATTTACACAAGGCCAATCTAGTCTTCCTGCAAGAAACCCATCTCTTGAAAAAGATATTGATAAACTAGCCACTAATAAGTATACAGTATTGGTTAGTTCAGAGCACACTCAGAAAAAAAAGGAGTGGCTATTTTATGGAATAAAAGTATGCCCATTCCTAAAACCATTAAGTCTTTTCAGGATGACAAAGGAATGTTTTGTATGGTTACAATACAAATTAATGGGAAGACTTACACTTTAATTAATGTATATTGGATACCTGGAATTGGTATTAATACAGTGAAACATCATATTGATAAGATCATATCATTCTCTATAGGGATATTATTTTAGCTGGTGATTTTAATTGTATACTACATGAAAGTGATACTACCACTATAAGGAAAAGAAGAATTACATCTAATGCAAAACATTTAAATGATTTTGCTAATTCTTATCATTTGAATGATATTAATAATCAGATAGATTCAAAATCATTACCATACACCTTTTTTTTCTAACAGATACAAAACTTATTCAAAAATAGATAGGGTCTTTATTTCTAACCAGATGGTAACAGATTTAATTAATTCCAAAATCATTTCATGTCCTATATCTGATCATAACTCAATTGTTTTTGAATTCATGATAAAAAATACTCATAATGTTCAGATCAAAAGGATACCAGCATACTTAACTCAGCTAAAAGACTATAAAGAATGTATACTTTCAGAAGTACAACATTTTCTAGACATAAATAATACTCCTGAAGTCTCCATTGTCTATGTTTGGGATGCCTTAAAATCATATCTATATGGACAAAGTATCAGATGGTATAATAATAAAAGGAAATCTTGGGATAAGGAATTGTTAGATATTCTAAGTAAATTAGACTCTTATCAACATAATAATAAAGAAAATATTATGGACAAGAAAGTTATTGAAGAAATAAACTAAATGAGAAATACAAAGAAATTTTAACTCATAAAGTTAAAATAACTTTAGAGAAATACAAGTTTTTGTCTTATTCAATAAGCCCCAAATACTTACATAGACTTAAAAATAAAACAAAAAGATTGAATAAACAAAACCATATCAAAGAAATCTTTTCTCTAAGGAAAAAGAAGAATGTTTCTAGTATACCAGAAATACTGGATGAATTTAGAAATCACTTTCACAAGATTAACCATAACAACATTAACATGGAACCTAAAGATAAAATAAAGGAGTTTATAACCACAAACATGAATAAAAAGCTTAATAAACAACAGATTAAACTATTGGACAAGAGTATTTCATATACAGAAGTTATTACACAAATAAATAAGCTTAAATCAAACAAAGCACCGGGTAATGATGGTATTATACCAGAGATATATAAAATCCTTTCTAAAACTACATATTCATTAATACATAAGGTTTTTATTTTGGCCCAAACTGAGTTAATAACCCCCATCTTGGCAATATACATTTATTTCACCAATTTTAAAACCTAATAAAGATCCAACTAGATGTTCTTCATATCGACCCATCTCATTACTTAATGTTGATTATAAAATGTTTATGAGTATTTTTGCTGATAGATTGAAGTCAATCATCCCCGGCATTATAGATATAGATCAGACGGGCTTCATTGTAAATAGAAATACTTTTGATAATATAAGAAGAACTTTAACATTAATTGATTTTGCAAATAGGAAAAAGAAAGATTTAACACTTATTAGTCTTGATATAGGTTCAGCATTTGATTCAGTAAGTTGGGACTATCTGTCTACCTTACTGAAATGCACAAACTTCTCTGATGCATTTGTAAATTTAATTGAGCATTTATACAAAGGAACGCTGGCTTATATTAAGGTAGGAACATATGTTTCACAAAAAATACCCATTCTTAAAGGTACAAAGCAAGGATGTCCACTTTCTCCACTATTATTCACTTTAGTAATGGAGCCTTGGGCTAATTTGATTAGAAACAGTACTGACATAGAGGGTTTTGAAATAGACGAAAATACAACATCAAAAATTAAATTTTTTGCAGATGATGTTCTAATTACATCACAGGATCTAATTCTTGTATGCAGTCTTTATTTGATAAAATGATGAATTTTAAAAGTATTTCTGGTTTAATATTCAATGAAGAAAAAACTAAAATACTACCTATATATACACGAAAAAATATTCTCATTAGTGATTTTACTAAATATGTACCCAATTCAGGTCAGATAACTTATTTAGGTATAATACTATCTAAAGATATTAAATCTATTATATATAATAACTATAATACCTGTTTTCTTAATATACAACATCTTTTTAATACCTGGAATAATATGTTTTTTACTATGGAGGAGAGACTTACAATTATTAAAATGATAATATTCCCCAAGATTTTATACTTAATACAATCGATAATACTTTCACCTACAAAAATAATTATCAAGAAACTGAATACACTAATGTTAAATTTCTTATGGGCACCTAATAGACCTAGGATTGCATTAAAGAAACATACTAATAGCTGGTCTCAAGGGGGTATTTCTTTTCCAGACTTTAATTTATATATTATCTCTTCTATTATAAAAGTTATTACTTTATTAATAAATCAGTCATATATCGCAAAATGGAAAGATTATTGGGAGCTAATTAGTATGCACTTCATGAAAATCTCCTTAACACATAAAAATATGATTGTAAATAACTCCATGTTGTGGTTGCTAAAGGAATTTTGTACTTCACCTATTACACCTAAACATATGGTTTGTTACCCATTAAATATTATTATTAGTTATTGTAACTTTATATTCATGCACCCTAAGTATAGGGAATGGAATTTTATTATATTCCCTATAATGTATACTCAAGGTATGCTTATGTCATCTACTTCTGAAGGAGCTCATTTAGCTATAGATAATGATGTAAAGTACTGGTATCAGCTGATATCTGATAATAAAGTTAAAAATCTAGATTTCTTAAAACAAGAATTTGACCTAAGAGAAACTTGCTGGTTAGAGGTTCAGATCTTTAGACAACATCTCATTGATAGAATAGATCTAATGTCTATAACAGTTAAAGAATCTGTTCCAAAACTGATTGATTACTTGATATTAAATTTACAGCATAAAGTTTCTGATAAAGGTAAACTTTCATATATACATACAATTATCAGACAAGAACCTTTTTACAGTGTAGATTCATACTGGAATTATTTCACCTCTATTAATGGGGACCCACCAACTCAACAAGATAAACAATATATATTGGAATCTGCTTATAGAACTACATCTTCCATTGTCTGGAGACTTTATACATGGAAATTTTTACATAGATCTTTTTATACACCTTTTATGATGAATAAAATAAATAATAATCTATGTAAGAGATGTAATGTAGAAATTAATGCTGACTGGGCTCATATGTTTTATGACTGTATGAAGTTGAAAGAATACTGGAAGTCAATTAATGAATTTTTGCAGGCTCTTTTTACAGATAATTTCATTATTTCTAAGTCTCTTATATTATTCAACACACCTGTACCTCAATGTGTTAAAAAGATTAAGCTTCCCTTGTTATGGTCTATCCTAGCAGTGGCCAGGAAAATAATAACTAGAAATTGGATTTCAGATACACCTCCTTCGTTCAATGAATTTAAAAATGTTATGAATATAATGTGCCATATGGAAATAAGCACAATTAGAATGAGAACAACTAGAAAAACATCATATTATATTGTATGGGATAATTTACAAAATTTGTTAAAAAAAATTCTAATTTCAATAGCACGGTATTTTAGTTTAATTAATTGATCTGATTGTAGTGGATGTCTTTGTAAATACTTTAGTTGTTTTGTTGAATATTATAATAATACCTATTTTTAATTACTTGTATAAAATTGTTATGATATTTCTCTTATATGTTAAAACAATAAACCTGTTTTGAAAAAAAAAAGAATCACAAAGGCTTAGTGCAAGCTGGAAAATGGCTCTGTTAAAGCTTTCTTCTCACTGTAAGCCTTTCTGAATCCCAGGCATCGTCTGCTTCTGTTTATATACTCTTCTGTAAGTTTTTTTACTTGGTCTTGCATTGGTAGCTGGCAGAAAAACTGCAGAGGCTGGACTTCAGATTGAGGTTACTGCACCTCTGCATCATGGAAAGACAAAGCATAAAAATTTACATTTAAATGCTTGTTTCACTAATTTGATAGGTTAAAGTACAAGATCATCCTCATCAAATAAAATACCCATTCCAAACTACTCTGGAAACTTCTTTTAGCAGCTTAAAGGGTCAAGCTCTTTTCTAGTAGAAGCATGATATTCCTTTGGTACAACCACATGTGGATAAAGCTTCTGATACTTTATAGCCCATGTAGATATATCAAGGGTGTTATTTCAGTTTTAACTGAATTTGTCCAAACATCTTGTCTATGTGGTGAACAGGGAAAATCCGTCTCCAGCTCTACAAATCAGGGTTTCCTCGGATGGTCTCCATTTTTTTTGTCATCTCTTCATCATCAAAGTACCTAATATTTGTCCCAGAAATACTTATGTTATTTTAACCATTCCTCTATGTAAAGCACCATTTAGATGATCTACAGCTATCACTTAATTGTGTGTGTAATAATTGGGCTAAAGTGAGTGTGTGTGTGTGTGTGTGTGTGTGTGTGTGTGTGTGTGTGTGTGTGTGTGTGTGTGTGTGTGTGTGTGTGTGCCTGTGTTGGAAAGCTTAGCAGCTTTTAAAGAAATGGTGCTATTACGTCTTCTCATTCACCATTTCATATACTCTCTCTCCTCATAATTCTATTATGTCAGTAAGCATTAACAAGAATATTTTTCATTTCTTTGTGGTATTCCAGACTATGAATTTATTAAAAAAGATGTACATTTAAGTACAGAGATGAGGGAAGATTCCCCAGTCTCCAACTTTTGGCATTTCTATAATAATCTTGACAGTCACTATGGGCACAGACAAATGAAGTAAGAGAGTTAGTATGGCAGTTAAGACTAGATGTGACATATTTTCCAGGCATCAGTGATATTGATGATTGTGCTTCTATAGTCCCTGTATTAAAACAAAAAACCTTAAAGTTATAAAAAACATTATTATAAAAACAATTATTATATATACAAAACTACCGTATCTATTTTATATGTGATTTTTATATGTGTTTTATTTGCAGGAATATTAACCATTGTTTGTTTTAAATATTTGTTTTTCACCGAGTATATTATTATAAAATAAATAAATTGAAAATCATATTCATATTTACATATATTGTTTTAAAACTGGTTTTAGCATTTAATGGGTTAATTATTTAATTTCCAATTAATGATAACCTCAAGTGATGGGATATAAAAGGGTAATTTAGCCTAGATTTCAGTTATTCCGATGAAGTTCGTTTTGTGATCAGACAAAAAGCTCTCAGTGAATTGTGAGCTTAAATTTTGAATAAACTGGTTTGTAGTTATATAGTTGTTTGTGGGCTTCCTTTCTGACATTGGCTAATCAGCCCTCTAAGGTAGATACTTAATTTGGAGTGTTGTCTTATAATAGATGAGGGAAGAATCCCTAGTCTCCAACTTTTGGCATTTCTATGATCATATCAATACTCACTATGGTCACAGGCACCACAAATTTCCTTTAGTGAAAGTAGCTTGAGGAAATGTGCAGGTCATTTATCTACTGAAGCATCTTTCAAAGTAGGGGGTCAACAAGGATCCAAGTATTCAAACCTGAATACACCCAAACCATCCTAATATACTGATCACAGTTATAGGACAACGTCAAGTAATAATATATGGGGTGTATGTTTCAATCCAATATGCACCAGATGTGTAGCCTATTCAGCCTCTGAGGTACCCAATGTAGGTCTTACAAGTGCCTGTACACCCCAAAAACATAGTCAAAGAAAGTACCTCAATGGTCCTTATTTCTAATGCTTTACTAGAAACATTCCCTTTTTTCTTTAAGACTTTCTTAGATTGAGTTTCATCTGCTTATGCACCACTAAGGATGAGAATCCTAGGAGGTCTATCTCTGCTTGTTTAATCTTTTTTGACACAGTTAAAGTCATTGTGTAGTAGCTAGCTTTTCTGAACACCCTTGAAGTTCATGTCCTCTGTACTGATACATACATACATACATACATACATACATACATACATACAAATATTTTAAGCATGGGCATTAATGCCCTTCTGGCTTGCCAATATATCAAAACAATTGTTCCCATAATAAGTATCCAGGCTGTTCTTAAAAATATCTAAACTAGTACTTGCTTTAACGTAATTTGGTAGTCTGTTCCATGCATTAGCTACTCTGCCAGAGAACCAATTAGTACAATTCTCATTCCTATCGAATCTGCTACATAGGTTGTCTGATAATTCTCTAGTACTTTTTGTTAACCCCAAACATTCCCAAAGGTAGTTGTCACTAAATGCCCTATATATCTGAATAAGATCTCCTCTTAGATATCTATAAGAGACTTTGTACAAGTTCAGATATTTTAGTCTTTCATATTAACTTAAATGTTCATATCCATGGATATTCTTGGTACATGTCCGCTGTACTCCAGTTTACTCATGCTTGTTTTCTTATAGGGTTTTCATATTGTTATTCAATACTCAAGTTTGGGTCTAATGTAACTAACAAACAATGACTTCATTATTTTGATTTCCTAGACTTTTAAATCTTTTTATATAACCTATAGTTCTATAACTATCACTAACCAATTGGTTGATATGATTAGAAAAACTCATAGCTGAATCTACCCATATACCCAGGTTCTTAAATGAGTCTACTGTTTCAATCACTGTGTGCTGTATTAAATATTCACCTTTCAATTTATGCCTACCAAATCTCATATGCTTAGTTCATTATGTATTTATCAGCATATTATTCTCCTGTTCCCAAATCGTCAATTTAGTCAAGTTATTTTGCAGACATGCCTTATCTGTACCACATGTAATCAGGTTATCAATTTCAGGTTGTCTGCATATAATACTCCCTCAGATGAATAAAATAGGTCTGAAAGATACAATCTAAACAAGTAAGGTCCTAGGACAGAGCCCTATGGCATACCCTGACTGTAACCAAGGATTTTGCCTGTCCAGTTGCTGTATGATACTTGCCATGTCCTATTTGTAAGCCATGCAGCTATCCATCTTATCAAGAGTACATCAATACTTAGTTGTACTAATTTATTGATCAGTGTTATGTGTATGACCCTATCAAATGCTGAAGTTAAATCAATATAAATTACATTACAGCACAATTTTTCATTCACAGCTGTTATTATATTGTTATAGAACATCATGTTACAGGTGGTAATAGATCTGTTTTAAACATATGCATACTGATATATGGTTTCAAGTCTCAACATATCCAGTTCTGACAATAACTTATCCAATATTACCTTCTCCATTATTTTTCCACAACATGAAAGTAGACTTAAGGGTCTGTATTGCTCTGGGTTTGTCCTACTCCCCTTTCCCTTAAAAACAGGTTTAATAAGCGCATCTATCCAATCTTGAGGGATCTCCCCATATTTATATGACCTAGTGAATAATAAATATAATGGTACTGTAAGTTCTTGCTGAAGTGAACTCAGGTCATTGTTACTAATTCTGTCTACTCCCTGTGTTTTGTTTGGATCCAGTTTGTGCAGTTCTTTTTCAATATAATCTAATCTAATTCCAGTAGCTGGGATTACCTGGATGTCACTAGGACAATTTACCACCCCTTTTGTGGAGCCAAACTGTTTTGCATAAGATTGTGTAAATATATCTATAATCTGTTGTGTCTGAGAATACATTTTAGAATTTGCACACAATCAATTTGTGTGTCTTTACTCCTTCCACATCTTATGTATCTATAAAAAGGTTTCCTATTATGCTCAATATCTTTATATACATTTGCTTCAAATTTTTCTTAATCTTGTCTCACCCTATGCTTAATCTGTTTGTCCAGCTTGTTTATTTCTGTTTTCAAAGTTGTAGTTCGACCTTTCTTTAATTTCTTATATTTTTTTGTCTCTCACCTTAATCAGATATCTGTTCTTAAGGAAATATATATGCCTGATGTTGTATGCCTAGATCCTGATGTTAAACACTTTTTTGATTTTTTGCACTCAATTTCTCTTTCAAAACTTTTCACATTCCATTTGCAGTTTTTCCACTGAACATCTCATTCCAGTTAGTTTTACATAGTGACTGCTTTGCTTCTATAAAGTATATACTCTGTAATTAACCTTCTGTGCACTGGTTAGATTTCAGCATAGCAGAATTATCTAGCAACAAATTAACCTTTATAACCCCATGATCACTACACATCAATGGTGGTAAAACCTGACTTGAAGTTACAGTAATTTCTTTGGGAACACAAACAATATCTAGTATGTTCTGTCCCCTGGTAGTTTTTTTTTTCACAATCTGAAGCAATTGTTGTTCCTGAATATACACTGCGAATAATTTCCTTACTAACATTGTTGAATCAATATTATTATAGTCTGTTTCTGGTAAATTTTAAGTCTCCAGCTAATATTATTCTTGTCTCCTGTGTTTCATCTAAGAACTGTATGAATTCCTCTTGGTCATCTGCACTTAACTTTGGTGGTCTATACACTCCAACAATTGTTATATGTTCCAGGGTTGTCTTTATTGTCACAGTTACACAGTCTATAGTGTTGTTGTTATCAATGAATATGTAATAATAATAGGTCTCATAGCTATATTTAATCTCTATCATAACACATCCTCCTGATTTTATTAGAATGTCTGTACAGTAAAAACATTTATACCCTGACATAATTGGTTTCCAGTCATTGTTCTTTGACCACATTTCACAAGCAGTAACATTAGTCTTGTGGGAACATAGCAAATTTTCCAATAAAAAACTTTATTATTAATGCTCCTAGCATTAACAACCATCAGAGAAGCATCAAATGTTGCTGTCTGTGGGCTGTTAAATTTTCAACATGGCAACAATCCTGACTAGTGTTTGTCAAATATTGCAAAATATCTGCTGCAAAAATTCTCTTCCCTGATCTAGACAATTGCACACTATCCTGTCTGAACATGTGTGCACAAAACAAGGCGTGGATGCTCTACACATTTCCATTTTTTAAATCAGGACATTTTTTACATGTAGTTATTTACTCAAAAAATCGTTTCATTCACAGTGACCTGACTATCCTTTCTACAGGTGATTTGCGAAAAATACGTCCTAACACCAGTACAAGCAATACTATCTAAGAGGGCTGTCATTTCCCAACTAACAGTCAGAGAATCCTTGTGGGTGACATCATTTGTACTAACATGAATAAAAACAGAGCCATACTTCTTTACTGATGGAGCACTACTGTTTGCAAAATGAAATGTCTGTAACTGCTTGTCTTTTAATGCATTCCACATTCACAGATTGCATTGTTGCCTGCTGATTCTCTTGACAAATGTTAATATCACTGTTTGCTATTTAATTTTCTGAGACCCAGACCAATGTTGAAACAGTAAAATGTTTAGATGTTTTATATATATATATATATATATATATATATATATATATATATATATATATATATTTATATATATATATATATATATATATATATATATATATATACACATACATATAAAGTGCATATATATATATATATATATATATATATATATATATATATATATATATAACTGCATCTTTCACAGAATCCCAATTTGGTGAACATACTTGCATAAAAGTGCCGTTCACAAAAGCAGCAGTTTTGCGTAAGTATGCTTGTTGTTCCAGGCGTACTACAGTGCGGTAAGGGAAAATTCCCTTTCCCCACTGTAGTGTGACCTCAGAGTGAGAATATTAAAGTAGGGGGGTGTGGGAGTGCAGGGGGGCTTGCCCCCCTGCATTCAAGTAGATTTTGTGTTTTTTTTTTTTAACTTACTTTAATGAAAGAGCTTTTTCGATGAAAGCACTTTCATTAAGGTGTGTTTGGTGGTAATGGATTAATGGATTCGGGGCTTTTGAACTTTCAAAAGTCGTAGAGGGCTATATATATATATGTATATATATATATATATATATATATATATATATATATATATATATATATATAAACTGCGACAGAACCAAGCAGCTTTACCATACATAGTGGTAAAAGGATTATTTGTCATATCCAAAACAGACTGTTATTGGTATCTCTATGAAACCCCCCCAAGTCACCAAATGTCAAGGAACCTCAACATGACTCACAACATTTTAAAGCATTAAAAGAGAGAAACTTCAGACTGTAGACATTTTAGAGGGGGAGGCACCCCCATAACTTATGGCATTCCAGTCCTTCACATCTTCCAATATTATACCAATTAGTCTTAGTCACTCAAACATGATAAATTTATAAAAATATCTTACAATGCAGAGGAATCCATACTAGGGCACACACTGAAGTTACACTGCAGAGATGTCGCTTGAGAAACATTCACTGGCATTTTTGCACCTAAGCATCTTATGACCGGGGGAGTTGAAATTCTGGGAACTTCACCTTAATGACCAATAGAACAGCCAATATTTTTACTCCTCAATGAAAAAAAATTACTAATCTCAGAGGGACACCCAACTTGATAATGATTAGAAAGTTTAATGGACAGAGTGACTTATTTAGATAGGCGATGAAAAAGAAATGGGTTGTTTTTGATGAGGACCATGGCATTCAAATAGGGTAGGTGATACGCCTATTATTGTGAACCATAAAGGGTACTCTTTAAATAACTTTTTGGAAGAGCCATGTATCATGGTTAAAACCACAAAAGGGCTGAGTAAATGTGGCTTTTGTCAGTACTGTAAATATATTAAAGCTGTACAGGAACATGTGATCAATGGTAGAGAGGTCAGAGTCAAAAGCAACTTTAATTGTAATTCAGAAGGGATGATTTATGTAGGTATATAATGTATTCTATACTGGAAATACTAAATGCTGAACGTGCTTTAAAACAAAGGATTTATGGGCACCCTTATGACAGTAGGCATAATAATATTAATAATGCATTGGCAAAACATATAATCATAGACCCAGGGCATAACTTTAATTTCACTATATAAGAGCAGGTGGTACCAAGTAATAGAGGTGGTGCTTGGCATTTATGTTTTGAAGCAAGGGAGCTTTACTGGCAGCTATTTCTAATGCCTTTAACTATGCAGGAATTAATGACTATTGTTCAATAGTTTGTTTATTAAAATTAAAAGCTCTTAACATATAGCATTTTAGTAATATGTTAGTGTAATTAAAAGTTTTATTGAATAATTTTATTAAATGTTTTATCAAATGTCATATTATTTTTATATTGTTTTCATAATATTTAGTTTATTGATGGTTAAGTATTTTAAATATATAATGTCACTTTAAGAAGAATGTTTTTTAAACCATTGTAGTTCTAGTATCAGGTGACTTTTGATCTATTGAAAAATGGGAATTAACTTTGATTAATGACATCTGAAGAAGTCCCAAGACATCTGAGATGTAAGTGCTTGTGTTGTTTACGTTAATAAAAGTTTTATTTAGTATACCTTTTGGACTTCACTCCATTCTTTCTTGCCAATGCCTACAACACTGGGTTTTGTGGATTTACTAACAGTTAGAACTTTCCATATGGTATTAACAATTCTCGAGTAACTCTCTGGAATGTCACTGAAAAACAAGCTGAATCCACTAACTTACAATTTAATAACTAACAAAACTCAGGAGCATGCACATCCATAGTCAGCATAAATTATCAGTTTTTATTTCTAATTCTGTAAAAGGCTTTAATATATAAGACAGGGTGACCTGGAATACAGAAAGAATAAAACAAAAATGAGTTACTTAAAGCTGGTATTATGTGTAGGTTTTTTGACAACCAAATCCCAGTCTCTCCTTGTTTCTTGATATCCACCCCCCCCATTTCATCATCATCCTCCTTTTCCACTTTGAATTATAGGTTTCTAAGTGTTATATATAGAAGTCTTAACTGTGTACCTCTGAAATACCCCCTCAAACTGGGTAATCCCAATCTGCACTATTGGAAGAATCCACTTTTACCACTTGGCTCTTACCATCTTCCCCTCCCAGATAAAATCCTTCAGCTCTGTATCAATTGCTATCCACAACTTCTCCTCTGCTTGGTAAAATATGCCTGACTTGTGTATAAGACTAAGGGAACTAAAACATTTTAACTGGTTGTATCTTACTATCCATATCCATATAAAAGAGCTTCCAATGTCTAAGTTTTTGTATTATCTTTTGTTTAGTCTCTTCCCACAGATCCTTAGCTGCCACACAGGAATCATTTTAATCCATACTCCTAAATACCTCATTTTATCATGTCCCCATAGAGATGGATATTGCTGAACCAATTTGTGTGTGGGTACATAATTTACCACTATTGCCTTTGCTTTGGCTTCATTAATTTTGTATCTTGAAAAGATTTGAAACTGTCTAAAAATGTTCCACAACACTGTACTGTCCTTTTCTGGGTTTATCAGGTATAAAATAATATCATCTGAAAATAGGGGTCAGCTTTTCTTGACTACCATACCAATTATATCCTTAAATTTCTGAGTCCCTTATTTTTTTGCCAATGGTTCTAATTATAATGCAAATAACAAAGGTGAAAGAGGACACACCTGCCTAGTTCCACTGCTCAAGCAGAAATGATCAGAAAGGAATTCAACCACTCTGATCCCTCATATATCTTCCTAATCAACCTTATAATTTTATCAGGGAATGCAAATGCTTATCTTCATAAAGTCACAGATTACTCTGTCAAATGATTTCTATGCATCTGGCCCCACCAGCAATAGTGGTATTTTCTTACATTCTGCTTCCCTCTGGATTATCAGTATTCTATTAATGTTGTCAAATGTTTGCCTCCCCTCCACAAAATCACATTGATCCATATCTGTCAGTGTTACTATCACTTTTGCCATTCTTTTAGCCATTATAGACATAAACCTTTATAATCATGGTTTAGTATTGAAATGGGAATGTATGAAACTGGATCTAATGTACCGTTATCCTCTTTAGGTATTACAGATTTCTTTCAGGATTTTGGTACTTCGCATCCTCTTAAAATATTGTTAAACAAAACCTTCCACATGTTTATCAAATGTTTTCCTCCTAGCTTCCAAACTTCCACAGGAATACCATCTGTTCCTGGGGACTTTCCTGTAGATTGGTTATACATCACCATTTTTGTCTCATCTCTTCCTATACTAAACTGTTATTAATTGAGTCTCATCTACCTCTAACCTCGGCATATTTAATTCTTCAGTAAACATTTCCATTTGAACCTTTTCTTGATTTGCATATTTTTCTGCTTTTTGCAGACTCATGGAATTTTGGAAATATTTCTAATACCTCTACAGGGTCTCTTATTATCCTTTTTACAGGCTCCCTAAGCATGGCAATAGCCCTTTCTACTTTCTGTTGCCTGAGTCATTGTGGTAAAAGTTTTTGTGCTGTAGTGTAAACAGTTGCTTAACAGCAATCTTTCTAAACTCATGCATATTATCAAGGTCATTCCATAGTTTATGTTTATTATTCTGTAGTTGCTTCGCTTCTTGTTCTGTGAGATCCTCCCTATTCTTCAGTACTTTAACATTTGTCTGTCCCTCTAAATAATTCTTGTTACTTCTTAACCATATTGCCCTTTCTTTTATTTCCACCCTACTTTTGAACTCCAGTTTATTTTTATCACACTCCATAGCCATATTTTCCGAAGAAATTTCTATCTTCTCTAATAACTCCTGAATAATTTCCACTACTCATTCCTTAAATTCCTCTCTTTTCAACAGAGATGTGGGAAAGCACCAGTGTCTTGTTTTTATTTTATTACCATGTGTTTTTATTTTAATTATTATTGATGTGTGATCTAAAATAGTTATTGGATGCATATCAAGGCCAATTAAATAAACATGTTCCTGTAAAATGTAAATTCTGTCTAGCCTTGCCCAGTTTTTGTATCTTGGGGAATAATACATAAATTCACTCTGAACTCCTAGTACTGAATTCACATCTTCCACACCAAATATCTTCATACATTTCTTCAAAGGTCTAACCACCTTTTTATACTTTTCCTTGGGACCACAAACATAGCTTCACTGTTGCAAATCAAATTCCAATCTCCATCTATAAGTAATATTACTTGCTGAAAACTGATTATTTCTCCTAGAATTTTCTTAAGCTTCATTATAGCAGTTTTAGGGTGGAATATAAATACATGCCACTACAATCCTCCTCCCTTGCCAGTAGCCCCTTAGTACTACAAATCTATCATTATTATCATTTTTTTCCTCTTCTGTCACTATTGGAACCGCTCTTGCAATTAATCTAAGTACTCATCTTTTCCTTTATCCCAGGTATTCCACCGAATAAACATTGAAAACCTTTCTTTATCAAATTCACGTTCATTTCTTTCCAAGTGTGTCTTCTATAGCACAGCTATAGCACAGCTATTTGCACTCTACCTGTTTTAATATAGTTCACTACTTTTTCTTTTTTGCATTTATCTGTGAAACCATTAACATTTAAAGACATTACAGAAAGCATCATTGTATTAAAAAGTTATTATTCCCATCTTTATGTATAGCAACTTTATTGTTAAATGTCGTTCCAGATTTTGTGTTACATGCATACACTGTTTGGCAGGTTGAACTTTTATACAGTTGTTGCTTGTCATAGCCATTTTAGCCTTTTGTTTTATTGAAAACCCTCAAAAAAAACACACCCCAATACCCTTCCTAAAATGCATTAACTTAATACTAACACAAAAAACTATGTACATCTTGAAAAATATTGAAGTTGTACACTCCTAATAGGAACAAATGTCCCAAACTGACAGCCACACTGACAAACTTGAGTTAACCTAAAATAAAGGTTTTCCATGCTAAGACACATGGTGCAGCCTGTGCTTCTACTCTCCCAGCTGGGAAACATTTGAATGCACTCAGAGAACATTACTCTGAGCCAAATTCTCTTTATCAGATTGTCTCCATGAAGGTAAGAGGACCAGACCACAGAACTACCACTAAGCATACAATTATTTGCAAGAAAAAAATATAATATTCAATATTATTTTCCATTTACTTCCTTTATCTTGTTACTAGATAAACTAAGGTCATAATCTAGTCATTCCCCCATAAAAGAATGAGAAAAACCACATTCATTTTTTGTCATGCTCTTTTAACCAGACTTTTCTTCTTCTTTTTTTTTCTTTCATTGCAGTGCTTACATTTCTTAAAACTAAACAAGGAAAAAGAGAGAAGAATGGAGAAAGAAAAAAGTAGAAAAACATGAGCACCTTTTTACAATAGTATCCACATTATACTTAAAAATAACTGAGAAAACATTGTGTTATAGCATGCAAAGAAAGTCATGTACCATAAAAATACTACTACTAAGAAAAAAATTGTTTTACTTACAGTTAACTTTCTCCCTCCACTTCCCCTACTGCCCCCAAGTATCCTTCAGGACATTAATGACATGAAGTATGGCTTATGCTTTAGAGCATCACACAAGCCTGACAAAATACAAAAAAAACTCCAATATTTCCAGATTTTCTTATTCTGCCATATTTCACAAATATAATCATTGCTTTGTAATCCCACATTTGTCAATTTCCAAATTACTGGTTTTATTTCTGTTCAACTCTATCCCCCATATCCTGTCTATGCTTCATTTCCAAAATGTTCTCAAATCTTATAGTCAACTCTCTTGCTCACTTCTTTCTCTCCAGCATTTTCCATTGAAACATTGGAAAATGTTTCACTGGCACAGTCTTAGTGTGTTCGTTATTACCCAGAAGGAAAATAAGTGAAATCTCCTTCTGTTTCATAGCTCAGTTTTTGTTGGACAAACTTTTGTATTTCTTCCTTAGCATGTACTTTATGAAAAATTCTTTTGTCCCTCCAGGGAAGAACATTTGAAGATAGCTGGGTAGAGCAGTATGAATCTCATGCCTGCATCTCAACATTCCTAAATAGTGGAATACAGTTACTCCTCTTCTGCCTGGTTTACAGTGAGTAATCATTCTTCACAAACACTCTGTATTCTCCCACTTTTAGCACTTTGTCCTTATGTCACAGCTTTCTCAGAATCAACACCTTATGCTGGTAGGATTACATCTATGCTATTAAAAGTCTAGGTCACTTTCTCATAACCAGGTTTGGAGTATACACACTACATGCCCTTTCTATTAACACCTCCTGCTGTGGAATAGCAGTTCAGTTGCTTATTTCTGCTTTCATAAAATTAATACAATATGTTCCTTCCAGCTTCTCTGCTACAGCTGAAAATCTCAGGTTTTTCCCTACATGCTCTATCCTCTAATTCTATTATTTTTTGAAACATCTCTTCTTGAGCAGTCTCATATTCAGCCAGCCTTTTCTTCATTTCAACCTCTGAGTTATGTGGTTTTATCACCTCATCTGAATATCTTTTCTTCATTTCAACCTCTGAGTTTTGCAGTTTTATCACCTCATCTGAATATCCATTTAGATCTTCTTCATTTTTTTTCAAACATTTCTTGTTTGAGTTGATATACTCCATCAGTGTTTTGTTTATTTTAACCAGGTCTGTGTGTAGTTGTCTTACATTTTCCTTTAGGTTACTGGAAGTCATGTCTGGAGCTTACAGTGCTTTTTGTTGAGCAACTGCAGTACTTTTCCCAGTCAGTGTTTTTTCCTCACCTTTTGCAGTTGTTTTTTTCAGGTTCTCTGTATTTCTTTTTTCCTGGTATCCAGGCAGTGCACTTACTAGCCAATTATTGAAATTTACCCAGAAACACAAAAGTCCACTGGACTTCTCTGCTGAGTTCCTGTTTTCACACTGAGAGAGCTATAATTAAGCTGGTAATGAATGTGCAGCCATCTTGGAAGTGGGACAGTTGTTGTTTATTAACATAACACACTGATAAATGTAACATAATAACAGATTTTGTAGCAAGCAACTTCAAATGAAGAATAACATCTCATAAACTCTAATGTTTGGCACTATCAACTGACTGCATTCATGTACGGGAGGAACATGGTGAAAGTTGGAGGCACAATCATGGATGCTCTGGTCTAATTGAAGCAAAGCATGCTTACCCCAGACAAATTTCCTGCAAAGTATATTAAACTTTAAGCAGACACTCTAGCATACTCACTCTCTAGCCTCATAAAATACTCTGTCACAGAAAGTCATATTCCTTAAATTTGGATAACATTTGGTAAAATCCTATATCCTACCCCTAAACAAAGATGGCTCTTGTACTGATAACTCCAATTACAGTCTAATAGCCATTCTGTCACCTTAATCCAAAATCTTACAGAAATCTGTCTAATCCCAGCTACTTAAATTTGTTACCACAAACAATTTATTAAACCCTATGTAACATGGTTTCTGACCATACCTTAGCACTACAATAGCTCTACTCAGCTTTCATACCATCATTGACAGTAGCAGGAAAGCAGGTAAAATAGTAGCAGCACATTTCCTTTTTTTATCAAAAGCTTTTGACATCATGTTTTACTAAAAAAGTAGTCTATAAACTCTCCTCCCTAAGACTATGAAACACATCTTATGCCTTTTTATCTTACTTCTGTATAATGGGACTTTTAATATTATTGTATACTCTGTTTGAATAATATAATGCTTCTTGGAACTTTGCCACCATGCCTCCACTGAAAATGGGTATGTTTGGCCTAGTTGATCTATCATAGTAAACAAATGTCAATAAATAAATAAATAAATAATCTCACCTGCTCCAACAGCTAACTTAGTGATGGATTTCAAGCTATAAAATGAGGAATTAAATGTCTCCATCTTTCTTAGTGTACATAGGGATGCCTCAAGGATCTTTCTTCAGTCCCTTGCTATTCAGTGTTTTGATAAATGACCCTCATAATTCAAATAAGCATGCTACCATTATTCAGTATGCTGATGATTCCTCACACATCTGCATTGCCACAAACCTACAACAACTTCAAAGAAAACAAAGGAATCCTTCCTCTACTTCATAACATGGCTCTGTGGTTGTTAAATGTTATTAATCCCTAAGACAACCAAACTTATTGTATTTACACATGAACAATGTTCTAATGATAACTACCACATAAAGCAGGCTATCACCAAAATGTAGAAAACAAAACGTGGCAACCTCTATCAAGCTAAACCCTACTGACCAACCAGGCTAAGCAAACCATTCTCTGTAATCTAGTATTACTCACTCTCCTATATGTGCCACCTATATTTACTAACCTGTCAGCTACCCACATAACCATGCTAGAAAAATGCTACAACAAAATGACTCATTTCAGACTGCATGATTCTAAAACAGAAACATTGGAGTGAATTACCTCACTATCTAATATTCACTCAGCTAAAAACTGTTCACAGTCTAATTTTCCAACCTAAAAATATCAAGCACTAAAAAATATTCTTACTGCACCCAATTAAATAGAACAATACTTCTGCTGACTTACTGTATTCCTCTTACATCGTTAAAGTCTGGAATCCCATTCTGCTCTCATTCAGACAAACTGGCAATCTGAAATCCTTCAAGCTACTATTGAAGGTCTCATGGCTTTACTCATGCACCTTATCTAGCTAACCCACTTATCCTTATCCACACTATCCCAGCCTGCAATAAAATGACAGTAATATTCTATTATGTCTAGCTGTGTACAGACACTGCATCATACTCTCCATAACCTTATATTGTTATGAAAGTTCACTTTACCACTGTCATACTATTATAAAATACTATGGTTTGAATTATTTTTCATATCACTGCATTCCCTGTATCATGACTATAATATGTTTGCATGCTAACTGTTCACAGTCATCTTGTAAATGTTTTTCTTTTCTCTCTAATAAGTGCTTAAATAATCATGTTTTTCACATTGTATGTGCAAATCATTCATTATACTATATATAAATGGATGCTACTTTTGCTATTTATCTTGTGAAGCTTTTCTTCCTGGTCCTCTGCTGAAAAGGGGTTTTCCAGCTAGTTGGGCTTTCCTAATCAGCAAAAGCAATCAATCATTAAATATATAAATAGTTAGGTGCAGTTGAGCAGTATGTATGTGGTTGTGTCTGTGTGTGTGTGTGTGTGTGTGTGTGTGTGTGTGTGTGTGTGTGTGTGTGTGTGTGTGTGTGTCTGTGTGTCTGTGTGTGTGTGTGTGTGGGGTTAAATGATGGAGTTGAATTATCACAACATATGGGTCCATGGTGACTATTATAGCAGCAAAGCGCTTAATAATACTTGCTTTTATCAGCAAGCAATTAAGAGGCAAACAAATTAGTCAATAATGAAATGTTTCATCATTGTGACTAATGTGTCTGTGAGTCACTAATTTCAGTGATCACAGAGCCCTTTTTGATGTATCCTGAATGCTATCAGCAGGCCTGTTTCTGAATCCTTTCCCCAAGTCTAAAACTGCAGATCAGTTACATTGCAAGGTGCCCGTACTTTTGCTATTTATATATGCTAATTCCAAATTCTCTATACCCCAGAATAAGAGGACCACTTGGGAGTGCTATAAACCTTGTACTTAGTATATATTCCCATTTTGTAGATTAAACTCTGCAGTTACAAGGGTCATTAATGAGGGCCTTATAATTTCAACTGTACTATATCCAGAAGAACTTGCTACTAATTCAGTGTAATAATAGTTCAGTTCATGCTTGGGCTCAGCACAGTAACAGCTTGTCAGATCTTGTAACATTTTTTCTCATATTCTTGCTTGAGCTCAGCACAGTAATAGCATGTCAAACCTTGTATAACATTTTCCATCTAGTCATGCTTGGGCTCAGCACAATAGCAGCCTGACAGAACTTGTAATATTTTTCCCCATATTCGTGCCTGGGGTCAGTGCTGTAACAGCCCGGCAGACCTTGTAACATTTTCCCCATATTCACTCTTGGACTCAGCACAGTAACATGCTGTCAGACCTTGTAATATTTTTTTCTCATATTCATGCCTGGGGTCAGTGCTGTAACAGCCTAGCAAACCTTGTAACATTTTTCCCATATTCACGCTTGGACTGTGTAACAGCCTGGCAGACCTTGTAACACTTTCCCCACATTCACGCTTGGATCCAGCACAGTAACAGCCTGGCAGACCTTGTAATATTTTTCCCCATATTCATGCTTGTGGTCAGTGTTGTAACAGCCTGGCAGACCTTATAACATTTTCTCCATATAAGTTCTCAGTATTGATTTTAATGCTTTCAATATTAGTACTCTGTGTGATATCAGCAGGTAACTTATTGCAGTCCACCTTTAACCATTCTGAAAATCAAATTTTATTTTATTTGTTAAATGGTCTTAATTGTTTGACATCCTCAATATTTCCTGCTTTCCTAAATGTCAGCAGCTCTCATAAAATATGGATCTTGTGTAGCCTTATAAACTTGTCAGAGTTTCTGTCCTCTGGGTCTACACCAAGCAGTAAATGATCCTAATTTTAGAAGTTTCTAATTGTAAGTCAAATGTTTCCAAGGTTGCTTTGCAGTATATTCTCTTTGTATCATTTTTATACTTAGTTATATTGGATTATGTATAGGGAAACCACAGACACCTTCTGTATATCATCTTTGGTCTAACTAAAGTTTTAAAAATGTTCGTTACATTAGTAGACTACATTAGTTAGTTCATTACATTAGTATTTATATTATACTAGTCATACGTGTTGTTATTTTCTTTCTTATGTTATTCTTTGATACTGCTGTATCTACATTATTTGCACTGCATTTCTGTCGTGAGCTGACATTTGTAATTTCATTTAGGCTGCACTTGTGCTGTCCTAAATGACAATAAAGTTTCTTTGAATCTTGAATCTATTTCATGATTTTATACACTTTCCAACACAACAAATAGCTGTATTACATTTCTGAACTACAAAATCTATAAAAACTTCCACCCCACACAGACTCTAAGAACATTAAAATATCTGGTGGAATTCTGATTTAAAAAATGTTCAAAGTAAAGGAATACAGGCCAAGTGTGATTGTTTGGGATATCATATAGCAATAACCCACGCCTGGGTGTGGGTAATGCTAAATTTACCCACGGTTGGCGTGGTTTGGTCCCGAGGGCGAAGCCCGAGGGACCAAACAAAGCCAACCGTGGGTAAATTTAGCATTACCCACACCCAGAAGTGGGTTATTGCTATTATACCAAGACATTATTTAAGAAAAGAAACTGTTACTTTTCTTAAATAATGGCATAGTATAATGCCTGTTTACTGCCCTTCCGCAGATGTCTTGGCATCCGCGGCAGTTCTGATGTACTGCGCCTGCGCAGCACATCAGAGTTGTGAAAAGCAACGGAGAAAGCAAGATCTCCGTTGCTTTTATGTCTCGCTATGTTAAATGAGTTTAACATAGCGAGACAGTTTTAAAATAAGCAACGGACATCTCCGTTGCTTATTTTAAAACTGTCTCGCTATGTTAAACTCATTTAACATAGCGAGACACTAAAAAAAGCAATGGAGATCTTGCTTTCTCCGTTGCTTTTTTTTTAAACACTGCCTCGCTATGTTAAATGGGTTTAACATAGCGAGACAGCTTTAAAATAAGCAACGGAGATCTCCGTTGCTTATTTTAAAGCTGTCTCGCTATGTTAAACCCATTTAACATAGCGAGACAGTGTTTAAAAAAAACGAGTTATACTAATGGAAAAAAGTCCGGGCGACCGGACCTTTTTCCATTAGTATAACTCGATTTACAACGGGCACGCTGGCCAATCAGCGTGCACGTTTTGGGGGGATCATGGTATAATATGTCATAATTTCCTCCTAAACATGAGTTATATTTTAATTAGTTCCTGTCATGTAGCCATGATATCAATCAATTAATTAAAAGCCTTGAGATTCCCAGACTGAGAAGTATACAGTTCAACACTATGTGACAAACCCTAACAAAGGCAAAATAAAACTCAAAGAAACCAAAATTCATATGTATGTTTAGTTAATTTCCTGTATTACATTCTTATAGAAGAGCTTGTTACTTGGGATGACTGATCTCTGTTTTCTGGATGCATATCTTTAGATGTTAGCCAAGCCCTTACTCTCTAGCTCCTCTTGCAGTTAAATAACATTTTTTTCAAGACTTCTCCCGTATTTGATAATTGACTTATCAGACTGACATCAAGTTAAAACAACTTATCAATTTAACCATTTGGTGATTTTTCCCCCACTGACAATATATATATATATATATATATATATATATATATATATATATATATATATATGTAGTTCCACTTTGAATCATCAAAAGTTTGAAACATCGAAATTCTGATCATCGAGACTAGAACATTGAGTTTCAAACCATCGAAGATTCAAAGGGAATGTAAAAAAAATCTAAAAACTATTTTATGCAGGGGGGGGCTTCGCCCTCCTGCACCCCCATGTGGGGGGCTGCGAACCCCACCCCCCCAACTTTAATATACCAACTCCGAGATCACACTACAGTGGGGTGAAGGGAAATCTCTTTTTTAGCGCTATATGCAGAAGCGCTAAATGGGAAATTTCCCATACCCTGCCTGCAGTGCCATTACAGAGATGGCACATTCACAGACACAGTGTGCAGGGCACCTCTCTGCCCTACAGAAACACTAGCTTTTTCCCTTTTTTACTTACCTTTTTCTTCCCCTTGACAACATCGATGTTCTAAACACTCAATGATATGGTCTCGACCATATGAATTTCGATGGTTAGAATTTCGATGTTTTCAAGTGGAACTATATATGGATATATATACATATATGTGTGTGTGTGTGTGTGTGTGTGTGTGTGTGTGTGTGTGTGTGTGTGTGTGTGTGTGTGTGTGTGTGTGTGTTGTGTGTGTGTGTGTGTGCGTGTGCTAATTATTTACCGTATTCTTCATTTCGTTTATTTACTTGATACCTGGAACTTTTCTGCCTTCTGGAATCTGTTCTCTCTTGTATTTGGCATTTTAAATGTGTGTCAAAGGATTAGCCAAGATGTCCTTCGAAGTTTTTAAGACTCTGTCTAGTCTCAAGGCCTTTTCAGTTTTCCTTAGCTTGCCTGATTCCATCACCAGTTCTGACTTTTTAAATTTTGACAAACTAAATAACAGGGTTTCATAAAAAAGTGGGAAAAAAAATCAAAGATGTCCACTTCTTTTCTGATTTATTCTGAGTAAAAAGTCAAATATTTCTCAAACCTTTCCCTTTATTTAGGAAGGTGAAAAAAGACTTTTTGCTTTCGCTCAAATTTCTTAATAACTTTTCCTCATAATCTCTTTGATCTCTTTTCACACAAATTTTAATCTTTTTGTCTGGTTTATTAATGCTAACTTTACAAGATTGGTCTTCTCTAGCTTTCCCTTAGATTCAGAAACAAGCCTAATGCAGCCACAGAAGGGATACCATGGTGATGCTGAGATATGCAATGAAGATGTAAGGTAATTATCACTTAAGAAGGCTGCATTTACTGCCCAGACTATTAAATTATTATGAAGTCCACATACATAAATGACACTGCCAGTGAATAGAGTAGTGTACTATAACTGTTGTTACAAAATTCATAAGGAGCGGTACTTGGAATACAGCATGTGCATTATTCTGTACATCCACAAGCACAACCTCACAATGCTGTGAAAATTGATAAAAGCCGTTATACACGGCTTCCAGCAATATCCTTACCACTCTTATTCATTAAAGTGGGGAGGAGATGGGGGCATAGGAAGGTCAGAAAGGGGGACTATCAAGCAGCTTGACTTGCAGAAGGATACAGGTAAGGAAAGGGTGGTAGTGAGGAGAAGGAGGGGGAGGGGGAGAAAGGATATATTTTAGGGGTGGCAAGAGTGTTAAATGGGGAAGAATGTAGGGGAAAGCTAAGGTGAGAAGAGAGTAGAGAGATGGAAGCACGGCACAAGAACAACTAAGAAACACAGACAAGCATGAGCAGGGTAGTTGCTGACACAAAAGGGGTGGTTACTGGTGATGGATGGAGACACATATACTGAAAGAGATTGGGCAAGTGGTGATGCTGATGATTGGACTACAAACAGGGGAGGGGGTGACATACAAGGAGGAGGTATACCATAATTCAGAATAGGGTGAGTTCCTGGCTCCCATTCAAGCTGCGTCCTGTCTGCGACTGCCATCCGTGCAAGGTCTTGCCTTGGATAGCTGACTAGTTAGTGCCAGGCAGAGTGCAACTTTGCTAGTCACACTAGGATGGTCTCCATGTCAACAAAGCAGGTGTGAAGCTACAAGCCAACAAACTCTATCATCACCTTCTCCATCTGCTTTGAAATAATATAATCAGACCTAAAAGTGGTGTCACCAGAAGGTGTGACCATGGCCACATCTGACCATTTACTGCTGGAGACCACCAAGTAAACCCCCAGTTCACCCCACCACATGATTTATATCAACAAAAGCAGATACAGACCCAGAGGGAGATTCTGATCTGGCAGGAGATGGCAGTGCATGATGGTGGAATGGGGACAGCTGGTGAACCACAGGAATAAAATAGTAATACAAATGCACAAAAATAAAACAACAAATATCAAATAAAATTCAATAGAGCAACAGAGAGAGAGAGAGAGAGAGAGATGTACTACAGGAGGACTTAACATTGACTGTGTATGCAGTGATGCCAGGGCCCTTAATGATAACAAGACATAGAAAGTCAAGTGTTCCTGCTGGAAGATGTGTGTACAAGGATGCAATATTATATTATCAATGGTCCTCAGAAGTTATGTATGGCACTACTCTCAGCAAAGTGCTGTTGGCCATTAGGGGCATAAGTTTATGAGGTGTGCCTGTACTTTTCTGTTGTGTAGGACAAGAACAAAGAAAGGCAATGTAGACATAGACACTGTTACAAACTATGCTAGCCAATAGGCTTACATGGTTGTGCTTTATACCGTGGGCAGGCAAGACAGTGGTGTCAACATATGGTCGCTAACTACTGTAATGTCAGCTGAAATTCATTATAGGTCTGTCATAATTAAAGAATGTCACAAGTAAGTCATTCAGAAATGATACATGGGTATTTGCTGATCTGATGTACAATCAGTATGGGGAGATGTGTACCTTGCTTGTTGTTGCAATTTCTGGGCAGTGGTAGTGGGTCAACAGCCTTGCATGCCTGGCAGTGTGTGGCAGTGGGTGTAAAGTAAGGGCATGCTGTGCAGGGCATATGTTTATAAATGTTGAATGCATGAATCCTATGTTCTTTGTGTTCTATGTGCACATCTTGTATCATCCTTGCAGATATATTGAGGAAGTGTCAGTACAGAGTGGAGCCACATATGTGTGTTACAGCTACCTGTACACAGTTATAGTGTTTGATAATATACAGATGCAGTGGTATCCAGAAATTATATATAATACAACAACAATCATATTCACCTATGGATCTAGAGAAACACTCCATCTGCCTCAGAAAGTGGAGCCTTTTGTCCTTTATCTATTCACAAGCTGAAGAACAGCAACAATAAAGTGAAGCTTCATGAATTATATATTCTGTAAGGGCTCTTGTAGCTATGTATAAAATG
Source organism: Protopterus annectens (assembly GCF_019279795.1). Classification (NCBI taxonomy): domain Eukaryota; kingdom Metazoa; phylum Chordata; order Ceratodontiformes; family Protopteridae; genus Protopterus; species Protopterus annectens. The sequence goes on from NC_056746.1 coordinate 711,028,966, forward strand.
TAGTGTGATGACCTCTTACACATGCACACTGTACATGCCAGGAGTACTGACTTAATAATGGGTATCTTCATAAGAACCCCCCACAGGTACCCCCATTGGTCTCTGTAAATAATACCTTTTGAATGGTAGTAATTCATTGTATCATGTAATTGGTGTTCTGTCTTAGAAAATTAGAAATAAAATAAAGCAAACAAAAAAAAAGAAAGATTTTTGACTATTTACAAAACCATCTGAGGGCCTGCCCCTTCTAGTGCCTTACAATGCCATAGTAATTAATCAGGTCACTGTCCAGAGGAATATAGTAGCTGATTCATGTCCAGTCACATTGCTACTGTTGGCATATGATGTTCAGTACTGGGTACCTTGTCAGTGAGAAGCATTGTGTTGCCACTTTATTATAGCCCATAAATACATGGTGTGGCAGTATCATGTTAGCATGTGAAATAGCATGTAAGGAGAGTAACAGTGCCACGGTACCTACATATGATTCCATTACTGTACATTAATGCTTCTGTAGGCTCTAATAATATAATAGTTTTACCCACAATCCTGCTGGGATCACTGACCCATCCATGCCAGCACATTGTGCTTCGTAGGTACTCATGATTGATGTAGAATGATTTGTTGAACAGCTTCAGTTACGCACACATTGCAGAACGTGTGAAATTCAGAGATATTTTGTTCACATAGGATCTTTTGCCTCAGAGCAGCACTATAAAAACAGCTGTAGCCATTAGTTTGTTTATTGTGCCATGGAATGTGCTACACTCAGCAATATAACAGACTGTGGCAGGGCTGGTATCCAGTTGCCCAGCCTGGATTACCTGGGATAGCTTTGTTGAGTGAAAGGGGAGGTTGGCATAATTGTTAAGGTGTTTACCTTATGGATACAAGGTGCAGGCTTGATCCTGCCTCAGGATAACTGGTTAGGCTTAAAATTGCCCACAAGGGTGGTTAACCTAGTACTAACCTCTGAACCTATATCAGATTCATTGATTGTCTGCGCATGTGTACTTTCAAATTTTCTGATGATATCAACTGTGGGTATATGTTGTCTGTTGACCTACATGACATTGCTTTGAAGAATGGGTTTGAGATTATAGGCAGAGCTGACAACAGGTAACTTCTGTATTTTGGGATATGAACACAGATATGGGGGAAGGGTTAGCCTAATAGTTAAGGTCTTTACTTCACAGATACAAGGTACACATTTTGACTGTGACCTCTGGTTATTGGTTAGGCCTGTAATAGTCTGCAGAGTGATGACCTTATATCTGACTATGAACCTGTGATCAATGGTCTGTTACATGAAGTGGCAGTTGCATGTACTGTAATTTACAACATTGCATGCCACATTGGAATGTTTGATGTGTGTTATACTACATGGGATGCATGGGTCCTTCTTTTGGGAGGATAACTGTGTGTACTATACTCACTGTTGATACCCCATGATTGATATGTATTCTGGGTGATGGTAGATTTCTTCTTATGCTGCTAAGTATTCTTTGGTGTACTCTAACAGAGGAATATTGCTATATAGAGCACATTGCTCATTGTGAGATTTTTCCATAATATATGTTTGTGTGAAGAGGGCCCATTCACATAGTAACAGTAGTTTTGCCTGGATGGAGGAGGGGTACTTGTATCAACCAGGAGTGTGATTATAAAGAACCATGTAGTGAATAGACCTTTGTGATGTGACTGCTGAGAGTTGTGTGTCTTCTCATCTTTTATAATTGCCTCATATTTTAAACTGTGGTTGTGGGAGAAAATATGTCTGTCTAAATAGGTGTAGGGAGAAAGGAGGCCTAAACTACCATTGACTAATTTTACAGTCCTGGTAAAGTTGTGTGGGAATTTACATGTTTACAGCAACCACAAAAAAATGCTTCAAGAATTACTGTGAAAGGGGATGATCGTGAAGTCTGTGTATCATTCTTGTGTTGCCTTTTCCTTCATACATACTATGGTGACGTATGCATGGAGTAGGACTGTGGCGGAGTGGGGTTGGGCCTCCACACAACCCCTATGTAGATAATACTAGGGGATCACACTGACATCCTGGTGGATCCTGATGTACACACCTACACATTGCAATACTCATCATTGCAATTTCAGTTCAAGCCTGTTTCTTACTTTCTATAATTAGTAACATACAGTTAGCTGTCTCCTTCAATCAGCAACTACATCTTTCTCACCCCCTCCAGTAACACCCAACGACAAGTCAAACTTACACATCTCCAAAATCATCTGCATTGCACACTCGAATTATGCTTCTCCCAATACAGTCTGACATTTCCTGGATACCTCTTCAAATGTACAGTCATTATACGAATTCTCCTTCTTAGATCTGACCCTAAACCTAACTCAGGTCCAATATACAACAGCCCAGTATCACATAGTCTACATCAGCACTCCATCTCCTGCAAGCTAATGACTGCAAAAAGCCTCAGGAATAAACTTGACCAGAATAGTTGCTTTCTTGACACACACTCTCTCCATATTTAGTGGCCATTACTGAATTCAGGTACAAACAGGAACACCCCAGCATACAACACTTTTTCACAAACTACAAGTACATCTTTGATGCCAGATCTAGGGACAAGAATATTTTATGAATTACAGGAGGCAATACTGGGCACATTGCGGGTACTAAGAAGAGTACACTTGGGTAATATCAAAGATTAAAACAATACTAAATTTATGAACCATAATCAGATCATGACATAGAAATGGGGTGCATTCCCATCATGGTATTACAAATCCAAAAGACATGGAGAAATTAAACAGGGACAAGCCAGGTGGAGGTACACTAATCCTATACAAACCCAACATGAACATCTCCACCATTGCACAAGCTAATTCCTTTTCAGATAATGAACCCAAATGTCTTTAATAGTTAAAATCTGTATTGCCAATAATAATCCAGTTTTCATTGCCATAGCTTATCTACCTTCATTATCATCAATAAAAAGGTTCCATTCTCCCCATCCAAACTATCTCCAGCATTAAAAATAGAAAAATGCACTCAAATTGAGTTACTTTAATTTTAACTTTCTCAGTCCTAATACAAACAACGTCACAGACTTTTCTTGCTGATATAGACTTCATACAACAAATTACAGAACCCACATGTCTTGATAACCAGTCTAACCAATACTTTCTCCCTGACCTTCTAAAAGACCTCTAAAATTCCAAACATCAAAATTCAACCATCATCCTTAGGTGACCACAATCCTGTTACTATCACCAGTTGTAATCTCATGATCAAACCCCCCCCCCCCCGATTGCTCTTCTTCAAATCAAATCTCAGCAGAATACCAACAAACTCTAAACATAGCTTGCATCTATAGACTGGTTTGAAATTCTATCCACCAAAGACCTGAGCTTACCTTCTGAAAAGTTTGCTGTCATATGGCAGTTCTTTCAAAGATAATTTCCAATAATTACTAGACTCTGCAATACTCAGATAAAAGACTGAGTCACCAAGGAACTTAAACACCACTAAAGCTTCACTACAAAGCCTGGGCTAAATGTTAGGCAAACCTTGTCCACAGCCAAACATACTCAGTTCACCACTTTTTCTAACCTTGCTGAGTAAACCATATGGAGGCATAAAATAAAATACCTTACCACTAAACAGTTTTCTCTATGTAACTCCCTCAAAACATCTGACAGGTTAACCTTAGCACTGGCTGGAAACTCCATAACATAACACTACTCAAAACTATATTCAGTGCAAAAATGGATGACTCACCATTTCCAACTGCCACCGGGAATTCAGTAATCTGCCATTCTTACTGCACATCTCATCAGCCTAATAATCCCAGCCTATCTCAACACTACTTTACCTACATCCTGTATTTCAAACAAGTCACATTTAAAGACATTCAAAACCATCTAGAACAAATCCACATAGACAACCTTCCTGACACAGATAATTTAGCCCCATGTTTCCCATTCCACTGCAGAAAATACATATTCATCCCAATGTGCCAGATCAACAAAGTTTTCTTCACATCCAACCTTATGACGAACACATGGACATCCCCAAACAACACAAGCTTTAGACAAATTCTCATTTCCATCCAATATATGTTTCCCCAGCTCTGGGAAAAAGCCTAGGAAAAACTAACATACAATGAAATCACCATGTGCTTTCACAGAAACAACCCTGATTTTGTGCTGGAAAAAAGACATTGTCAGCTGCCTGGACATGCACAGATGAAATCCTACCAAACATGGACAAATGTAACATCACTGGCACCCTGTTTTTTTTTGTTCCCCTTTTGCATCTTTGTTCCAGCTACCTTAATGCCCCTTTCCATCACCAGGTCTCCATAGTAAAGCTAACACCAAATTAGAAATTAAGGGTGTCCCATGCTATATACTGTTTCCACAGGGGGATTTTTTCTTCATTTAAACTCTGTGCAGTAGTATCCCCCCTCCCATACTTCCCTCAATAGACCATGTCTCTCCACGTGAAATACCTAGACAAATGCCCTTACCCCTGGGATAGGCATGCCATTCCGTCCATGCCAGAGTTTCAAATGTCCAAGCCATTAATCAAACCTAGGTCAGATGAGACACATGAAGAGCTTTATCGTTGAGCAGTAGTGCTGGTACATGGTTTTGATCTTGCAGATCACTCAAGGTGACTCTATCAATTGATTCAAATAGGTGTCAGCCCAAAAGATGCTTCCTGGTTCTCTCTGTGAGATTATTTAAAGTTACAATTAGCTCAGCCACTTCTGTGAAAGCCCCTTTCAAAGCAGGTGTCCCTCAAAACATTACTGTACCACCATTTCTCTTTTCTATTTTTGCAAACAAACATTACCCTTGACCATCACACCCTGCTCTTAATATTACATGAAGATGATGTTTTTTTTTTGATCCAGCCCAAAACTAAAACAGATAATAATGGTCACAACAGGCATCCCTGTTTTGTACCTTTATATATCTAAATTGGTGTGAAAGATAAGACCCTAATTTAACAGAAGCATAAAAATTAAGATACAATTGAATACATTTATGAATATATCTGGAAAATTGTATTCTTTAAGTGTATAAGATAAATAAAATCAACCAAATGAGTCAAATGCTATATTTAAATCTAAACTAATTATTGATATTTTTTTTTCATTTTATTAACAATCTATTAAAGCAATTATTCTTTTAATATTATTTTGTGATTGTCACTTTTTTCAATATAAACATTGTTTGATCATCTAGTAAAAAGACAAAATTTGTTTAATTTCATTAGTAGTAACAGACAAATATTTTATTGGTCTATACAAAAACAACATAGAGATGGATCTTTGTCTTGATTTGAGATAGGAGAGATGAAAGTATATTTCCATTAGTAAGAAACAACATACATATTTTATAATCAACATTTAAAAGAGATATTGGTCTATACACAAAACATACAGGGGAATTCATTAAAGCCTACACAATTTTTTTTGTGTAAGCACTACAGAACGATGTATACACAAGCGCGAATGGTTTTAGATTCAGTAAGCACCACTTAGCGGTGCACAAGCATCTACAAACAAGGACAGTTCTGTGTCATGCAAATTACCTCATAACAGGTGAATCTTATGGAAATGACACAGGTGGAGTCATCCAACAAACAAAAAGGCATTCATATAGACCCTGTGCCCATGTCCATAGTGTATGCTGCAATTTTCCAAGTACAGGAGTGTACACGGAAAGAAGAGGATGTAAAAGTCCACTAATATGGATATAACTCCCCTGAAATGGTTAGATCACATACATTGATGTGTGAAAAATGCATTGTGGATGTCTGAAAGTGCAAGGGAATATGTAAAAATATTTTTTTAATGATTTTTGCATGTTTTCACTTTGTGGACAAACATGATGAACTGAAAAATTAAACAAAAAAAAGCAATAAAAAGTATTTTCTAATATTTGCTTGAAATGTCATATAGGATTTTGCTTCGGGTTCATACAATGGTGCATTGGTGCTGGTGCCTAGGTCATACGGCTATGAACCATCTAGTTACCAGGCTGTCAGTATGGATTTGTATGCAAATTAGGTGAATTTGTAGAATCGGTAAAAGAGCAACCATGTCCAGAGATCCCACACCAAGTTGATATTTCCACTGGATGTGGATGCCAACAGGGGGGTGTGTCTTGTTACTTTTAAGAATTTTTTCATTCCTGGTGCAAGTATTTGCCCAGCACACTGCATAGCTGACTGTGTTCACACAAAAAAGACTATGTAGGTCATAGTGATGACATAGGTAGCCAGTAATGAAAATCGGATGTATTCAGTTATTGATTTTGACTTTTCTATGAGCTATGCTGCACAGAGCCCTGAGTTGCACAATAAAGAGGGGCCAGTAAATGCTGTTAATTACAATCTAGGCAAGTGAAATGCATAATAGGAGGAAAATCCCAGGATGCAAAAAACTCCCTTACCAGCCTCAGCAAGAAACTGAGATCCCTCATAAAATCCTCCAAAGCTAGTTATGAAAATAAAATTGCCAAAGATTCCAAAGACAACCACAAGGCATTCTATAACTATGTTAAGAATCTAAATGGCAATGCTCAGATCTGCTCTGAGCTAAAACAGAATGGCATTAAATATACTGATCCCAAGGATATCGCCAGTATCCTGGCAGATCGATTCAGTGCCAACTTCACCCCCCTCTCACCCCTGCAATGGCCCATCTCAATACAGGAAGATTGCCAAATTCTGGTAATAACAGCCACACAGGTAAAAAACACACTCTCCAAAACTAAGAATACAGCATCCATGGGACCAGATGACATCCCAGGCTGTGTACTACATGAACTACAATATAAACTGGCACCTCACCTAAGTGTCATGTTTAATCATAGCCTCACCTCAGGTTTCATGCCCACTGAGTGGCGCAGAGCTACAGTTATCCCACTCCACAAGGGGGGATCCACCTTGGATCCTGGAAACTACCATCCCATCAGTCTGACGAGCCTTATCTGCAAGGCCATGGAGCGTATTATCATGGAACTTATAAACAAAGACATTGGCAACCTTCAAACACTGGACCCCACCCAGTTTGGGTTCGTGAAGGGCCGATCTTGTCTCCTGAACCTAATTGACTTCTTTGAATCAGTCTCCAGAGCCATGGACAAGGGTAAGGTGGTCCACACAGCCTATCTAGACCTTGCCAAGGCCTTTGACACCATCCCCCACTCTGGAATCATAGATAAACTTACTAATCTGGACATTAATCCCTACGTCACCCAATGGGTTGCTAACTGGCCTACTGATAGAACCCACACTGTAAAAGTAGCCGACTCCAAATCCAGCTCAAGACAAGTGACAAGTGGAGTAGCTCAGGGTTCAGTTCTGGGACTGCTCTTGTTTGGCATCTACTTCTCTGACATACAGGCCAACACTAAGGGGCTCTGGCTAACAAAGTTTGCAGATGACTGCAAACTGGGAGCCATTATTGAATCCCCAAATTATGTGGATACTCTACAAAAGGGCCTTACAGAAACAGATGCTTGGTGCCAGAGCCATGGGCTCAAGCTCAGTGCCAAGAAATGTATAGTTATCCCCTTTGGGAAGAAACATGTACCCATGAATTACCATGTAGTTGGAAGTACACTAAACACTGAAAGTGTGATAAGAGGCTTAGGGACACAGGTAGACAGTGGTCTCACCTTCGATAACCACATCGCCACAACAGTCAGGAAATCCTTCTATGTGGCACACCTCATCACTAAGAGCTTTTCATCCAGAAAAAAGGAGGTCATTGTCCCACTGTACTCATCCCTCATTAGACCCATTATAGAATACAATGCCCCATTTGGTATGTACCTCTCAAGACATCTGCAACAACTGGAAAGGCCACAGAATTACCTCACTAAAAGAATCACAGGCCTAAAGCAGATGCCCTACACTAGCCACCTTAAAAAACTCCAGCTATACTCTGTTGCATATCATCTACTCAGAGGCGATCTCTGCTTAACATACAAGGCCATGTCAAGCCCAGAGCTGATGGACATGCTACACTTAAAGAAATCCCAATCCCTCAGAGCCACACGCTCCAGGGATCTAAACCTTGTCATCACAATAAATAAAACATGCTGGAGGGATAGGTTCCTGACCCAGAGACTTCCCAGACTCTGGAATAGATTGCCCATACATGTCAAGCAGAGTGCCTCTTTGGCCCTCTTCAAAAGGAACCTTGACGATTGGATGGGAGAAAGGAAATTCACCCCGGGGATCACGTCAGTTGCCTTGCTAGACAGGGGTCCAGGGAAATAAATAGTGTGGGAAGAAATAGCCAAGGAATTGCTATGGCTAGGCTTGTATAGGTCCTAGGGCTGATAGCCTAGTACCAACTTATGAACCTATGAATAATTAGCCAATCACACATGCTAGACCTACAACAGACCTATATAAAGTATGCATGCACCCTACATTCTGATTTTACCCCAATACTCTGGACCACTGGAGTACAGATATGGGAATTTTAACTGAGATATTACTAGGGGCTACTGCAGGTTTTCTACATCTGTATGTAGTAGATGCTGAAGTCAACACCGCTACTGCTGCTGACAATTGGCCTAGGCTAAGAAGGAGGAGAGTGCACAGCCCAGGATAACTTTCCAGGACCTACATGAGCTGGAGATTGTAGAGTGCTACAGGGTGGACAGGGACATATTACAAGAACTCACTGAGCTCTGCTGCCCTCAACTCAGAGCCAGAGACAAGAGAGAGGAACCCATCACAGTGGAAACAAAGGTATGTATAGCCCTTAGGATAATAGCTACAAGCACATTTCAAAGATCAACTGGGGACATGATGGTGTCACAGGCATCTGCATCCAGGATTCTCCACCAGTCCGTGGATGCCATGCTGCCATATGCCAGTGAGCACATATCATTTCCCCTCTCCCCTGCAGTGTGGGACAGAAATGTGTAACAGTTCTACCATGTAGCACACTATCCTGAGGTACTGGGTGCCATAGATTGCACCCATGTAAACATCAAGGCTCTACTTGGTGAGCAGGGATACATGGTACCACAAGGGGTACCACTCCATCAACTCCCACGTCATGTGCAGTGCCCAAGGGATTATCCTGGATGTGTGTACTGGCAGCTCTGATAGTTATCATGACTCCCGTATCTGGCACACATCACAGCTGTACCACATGATTGCTAGGGAAGATATCCCACATGGCCATTTTCTGGGGGTTGCTGGCTAAGCCCCTGGAACTGTGGAAGATGACACCCATCAGAAATGCATGCACACCCACAGAAGAACACCATAATGAGGCACACATAAACACAAACTAGGAAAATCATAGATCATGTGTTTGGGCTGCTGAAGTCATGGTTCTGGTCCCTAGATATATCTGGTGGAGCATTGCAGTATTCTCAAGCCGCACGTGCACATATATTCACAGTATGTGCTGCACTACACAATATGATCCTGTGGAAACAGATGCAGCAAGATCAGCAAAGGGATAGGATACACAGCCAACCCACCAGTGCCTAGGTCATCACAGCCACAGTCACAGGAGGACTTGGAGGAGGAACCCCCTGCTGACATCCCTGTGGGCAGATGTAGGCATGCTCAGCATGCCTTGGCTTTGGCTAAGAGACAATGCATAGCACATTCACTGGCAACCTAGGGCCCTAGGGACTGACACCTTACTCCTACTCACATACAGAAATTAAAAAATGATGGCAGGCAACCCACACATCCTGTACCTACTCATGTATTGGCTGTGCACTGCTTGCATCAGACAGAGTCGGCCCTTAACTACAGTTGTGTTAGCTACTGCATTTGCAAGGTAAGTCCATAACCTACATAATACTAGTAAGGATTATTATGATATGGCATTGTGTGTATGGATCTGATACATTATGCAAGTAAGTATAGTGGGCTACTTGGACAGAATTTACATCCAAATGGGACTTCAGATACCCATTCCACTACCTTGTTTCCATGAGTATTCACTACGCCTCATGCATGGAAAAGTCATGCAGTCCTACTACAACAGATTACTGCTACATCTGTTGAGGGAGATTTTAGACAGTGGGGTGACATGATAGTCAAACTACTGTGTATCCCAACAGAACATGTGGTGGTGTTCCACCGCCCCCAACATAGCAGTGTTGCCGTGTAAATCCTGTAACACAAACTCATAAATGGTATATCAGCATGCCAGGCAGTCTCAGGATGGTAATACAGAAAATGATCATACATTCTATATCTTACTTAGCACAGGAATAATATACGTACATAAGCAGTTGATTGTATGATGAATAATTACTGACTGTCAAGCAGCTTGTGTGGCTCAAAGGACTTGGGCAATAAGCTTGTGTGTTGGAATTCATTGTTCTAATCTAGATATAACCACTCATTTTGGATGTCAAGTAGAATTACTGTTTGTTTTGCAGACTGTCAGTCTGTGTATGGTATAATATTAACCTTTGTGACATATTATTACATCACACAACTGAAGAAAGTCATAGCCAAGTTCAGTGACGTGCAGCAGTGCAGAAACAAGGGCAGATGTAATTTTGTGTAAAACACAAATCCTGGACTGGAGTACAGGTAGGTGTGGGCTGGAGTCAGTTTATAACTAGCAAAAATCCCACTGGGCATTCTTATACACTTAGTTAAGCCAAACGCAATTCTGTTAGTCCCCACTCAAAATTACTTGCTATATATAGATATGTCTACAGATACATAGATACATGCATATAAGTATAAATATCTGTTTTCTGGTAGAGAGAGAGACACACATACATTTCTGTCTCTCCCCATACATCTACATGACACATATACATATGTCACACACACACACACACACACACACACACACACACACACACACACACACACACACACACACACACACACACACACACCTCCATGTATATTTACGTCCCTGTCATCTGCAGATACATGTTTATATGTCTGTATCGTCCTACATACCCTGATACTGGTGATTAAACCTACAATATGACAGATATATAATGTTGCTCAAAGAACCAAATGTAAGGGCTCAGCAGGAGATAATGCACTTCCCTACAGCCTCTGTGCCTGCTGGATGTCACAATACATATACCAGCAGGTGAACAGGTGATGTTATGTATCATGTTGTTTACGTGCACATTGACAGGGCACATTGTTTTGGCCCACAGGCTTGCCATCCAAATGCAAACAGCCACATATGGCCAAAATGGCTACTGTAGACACATAGGATAAAATAACAGTTATCTAACTGCTAGGCTACTAGATGAAGAGAACAGTTGAGAAGCAATGTCACTCTGCAATTCATGCATGCTGTCCAACACAAGTCTACTTTACATACTCCACTAGTATTTGCCTGCAGTCACTTATAAAAAAAGATGTCATCCTTGGTGCATGCTGTAAATACTGTGATCTGTACTGTGCAAGACTAGATAGGCAGGGGTTCATCTGAGAAGGCCCAATGAGGTGCACCATTTGCCATTAGGTGGGAGTCTGTTTCAATGGTTTCTAAAAGTGTGGCAGATATATCTCCTCTACCAGCATGTATTAGTAACAGCACATACCAGGTAATGTCCTTACAGCAGGTAATTCATGTACCATTCCATCTACAGATATACAGCATCTTCAGTACAGTAGGGTGAGATATTGCCCTGTATGCAAGGCAGAGATCACGTATGTATAGTCTGTATGACACAAGCTACAATGACAGTTATTGCACACAATCCCCATAGGACAGATACTGGGTATATGAAGTTCCATTGTAAGGAAACTTTGTGTTGTGTGCGATTGCCACTGGTGCTTGCAAATGAACATGAGAAAATGGCCATCGCAGGTTGAGGGAAGATTACACAGAGGTTATAACTACAGCATTATCAGATAACAGTGTCCTCATTAATGACATGAACATAATATACTACCCTTCTTACCACTGGGGAGACATGATGATCTATGTTAAAGTAGGTGTAAATCTGTGTTGCCAGTCCTGTGTGATTAGCTCTATCACCCCTGAGTATGTACATCAGGTGCTACCAGTGCTACTTACCAGGAACATTGCTGTTAATGATGGAAATGATACTACATACACATTTGCAGGAGGTTATGGAGATGAGTATGTGAAAAAGCATATGTTCATGAAGACCCTTTTGTAGGAGAGTGACATAACTGGGAGATTGTATGACTGCTCCCAGTTTGCTATGCCATGAGGTGTTTCTTTTTCACCCATCTGCTACAGCAGAGTCTTTGCAGTTGTACAGGTAGTTGCATAAAGTATTGTTGTAGAAGTCATCATACTTACCTGCCCCATCTGAGGGTGGTGGTGCCATCACGCTATTTATAACATCCCATAGGCAGTTAGTTTTTGCTTTTTTGAAGTTTACTACTTTGTTTGCTGAATAGGGGAGTCAGATGTGAGTCTTATATGTACAGAGACTGATTTGTGGTTCAGTCGTACCATGGAGGATCTCACAGTGCAGATGCTAAAGTGGTCAGCCATATTGGTAAGCACCTGATGCAGTATGTTGTGTGACTATGCAAATGTCTGCATCTTCTAAGGTGGGGGCACCTTCCAGTAAGTAGAGTTTAGTGTTGGGATTCCTAGCATGTACCAGCATAACCGTGATGTTATTTGAGGGTGGCATTTCCTCTATGGATTATTTTCCCATGAGACAATGCCTATGAGAAGCACTATGGTGATGTCAGCAGCCTTGGACACAACACAAACTTCCAGGGGTGACAGATGAATACCATCTGTGGCAAAGCATCAAGGTCTGTTGAGCAAGTCATCCCAGGCTGACATTTACTGGGTCCCCTTAAAATGACACCACACGATAAGCCAATTATCAACTTCAATCATGTTCCATGTATACTGAGCCATCACTGTAGGTGAAGGTGTAATGCAGCTGAAGGCTAGGAGCATACCTATCAGAAACAGACTCTTTAAGCTCAGTCATGTGTCTGCATAAAATCCATTGAGGTATGTCTCAAGTTGTGCACACCAACAGAAACTATGACATCATCATAACAGCACCTGATGTTGACAAACCTCCATCCATGTGTGGTATGGCATATTCTGGCACCTCACAGACAGCTAACTGTGACCTTTTGCATGTATAGCCTGGTGAGAGGGACATCAATGTGTCACATGATGTAATCACATATGAATAATAGGGTTGAGTTTGTGTTTTACCTCAGGTGTTTGATGGGTGAGGCAATGGTGCTACTATGTGCACTGTGTTCTACAGAGGCATGAGTATGTATACTGAGCTTGCAATTGGGTTTCTGAGGTGTCTGTTCTTTGCAAATGTGTCTGGTAAGGAGCTTGACACATGCAGTTGTGGGTGATGTGGGTGTGGGTGGAGTACATGGTGAGGTCTGCATGTTGTTAAACTACTCATTGTCATACATACTGACCAGTGTGTGAGTACAGAATCAAGGTTTGTTATATAGTCACATCTCTCACACATTTTGTTTGTGTGGCATAGCAGTATAGGGGCAGGTACACTGTCCACATGTCAGCAATGGTCAATGATAATGCCATTAGCAATACAGTCTTGCTTGCGTGCATGTTACAGCAGGCCTTCATTAGTCAGTGGCATGACAGATGCTGAAATGTAATATGTCACCTTTCTATTTCTCTCTTAATTTAACACAGCACCTGACAGTGTGCCATAACATGGTTGAGTGAGTACAATGCTTTGCCAAGAATGTGACCCCTGGATTAACCATAATCCCATGATTAAGCACGGTTCCAATAGCATACCTACAAATGTGACAATGTACAACTGCAGCACAGTTAGGGCCATGCTGATACATCCTTGGGGTTGACAGCCTCAAACACACTCTCTGTAGGCACTCCTTGCAGTGAAGATGTGGATGTCTGTGCATGCACAGAGAACTTGTTCAACTCTGCAGTCATTACTCTGACCTTGATAGTCTACACTGCCTATCAAGGAACCAGACAGCACACTGGATGTTATGTGACATGATGTGGGAAATGAGACATGTTCTGGTTACATAAAAATATAGTATGACATACATAGAACATGTGTGGGCACACACGCTTTGGCCAAAGGTGGACACTCCTCTGCAGTACACCTCAGATCCATGGCACGCAGACATGCATCATGAAGCTATTGAAGGTCAGGCTGCATGAATGGCTGTGGAATTGTCACCTAACAGGGATCACTGCCACTGTGGTGTTTGGTCAAGCAACACTGGATGTCTATGTCTCCTGACATTGCACATCATATTGTGACAGTGCAGCTCTGCACTGACTCACCATCCACCCATTACCCTGCTTAAATCTAAAGAAACCAGAACACAATGCACAATACATGCCAAAATGTAATGCTTGCTCTGATTGCTACTCAAGGCATCTACCTGAAAAAGAGTATGTCAAGCCTAGACAGCTTTGCATGACATGGGACAACTATGTGGATGAATAAACAAGCTGTGGCCTGCTTGTCATGTGAAGTTTGGTACTAACATTTTGCTTTTGGTGAGAGACAATGTGTAGGAGCATGGTATCCCAGGAGAAAGTGGTTGTGGTGAGATCAGTAGTTGTAGTCGGCAGGCACCAGCAATTTAGCGGACTACCCTCTTGTCAGTATTCTTCACAAGGTAATTCCTTCATCACAGTACAGACTGCTTTAGTGATGTGCAACTACTGACTAACTGTGTAAACACACCCGCCTTACCTTTCCCAGGGTGGATGTATAACCCCCCCCCACTACTTGCCTATGCTCTGTACAAACACAGACATGTTGGATGACTACTTTCTTGGAAACCATGATGGAATTAACTTTAGTACTTAGTTGCACACAGGGAAAGTAGTATGCAATGACAAGCAGTGTTCCCAGATGTCTCAGTAGTGTTACATTTAAAACCATGAAAAGACTTATCATGGAAATGATCATTAACAGTGTAGTACACTTGCAGACACTGGCCCAACCCAGTGTGTTTTGTTCAAGGTCAGACCATGCCTACCCTTAGCATTGCACCTCATTGATTTTTACAGTATTACAGTATGTGACAAATGAGGGAAAAATGAGTCATCCCACCTACCATGGCCTGAGAAGGCATTTGACAAGATTAGGCCATCAGGCATTGTAGACACACTGTAGAGGCTATTTACAAACTTGTGTGTCAGCCCTTGGATAGACAAGTGTCTGGCACTCATTATCTGGGAAGAGAGGATTGTGTAGGCCAGCACTACAGTGAGGCCAGTCACCAGTGGACTACCCACACATATCATTCCTGTGACTACCCATCCTAGCCATTCCCTTATCTGCAGTCATGGCTCTGTCAGTGATCTCAGACTGACTACATTTGCAGATGATTGCAAATAAGGAGCTGTCACTGAATCCCACACAGAACCAACAGTTATCCAGGATGGGCTGACACACAAATTCAGGTGTTGTTAGAGCCACTGGCAAATACTACATGCCCGTGAATGCACAATACTATAATTTTGGCAGTCATCCACCTCCTGGAAAATATTGTATTGTCAGCACACCTCCAACAGTTGACCCATTAGTCAGGGACTTATGGACACAGAGAGGGATCTAGCCTTTCACTTTCACTGGTTGGTAAGATATGAGGCTTCATGCACTGTTGCAAAACCAATAGAGACAGGTATGGCATATAGATCCCATAATGTCATTGCTGCACTGTATGTGGCACACGTCACACCTATCAGTGAGTGCAATGCCACTTTTGGTATGTAAATACACATGCATATAAGACACTTGTAACAGCCAGAGAGGTACCACAGTAACCCACACAGTGTACATAACATGTCCAGTGCAGACCATGTCAAGGATGTAACTGTGTATTCTGTTTCCTACATGCTTTGGAGGGGAGGTGTATGGCTGCCATACAGGCAGGTGTCAGATACCATTGTATACCACCTGCACATCCAAGACAGGACGAGCCTGAGAAGTACGTGTTATACACAGCTGCACCTTGATTGTGGTATAAATAGATCATGCTGGGGAGACAGGTATGTAACCCTGACACTGCACACTATATGTAACAGGTTCCTTATCCATGTGAATCTTACTTCCTCTGTAACGTACATCATGTTCAAGTTACACAATGGGATGTGGAACAAAGCAATCATAACTGGTTTAGGACAAATGCCTGTAATGGACACAGGAAAATTGCAGATGGTTTATCTCCTATGCCACAGTTTGTAGATGTGTCAGCTAGCAGAACCCTGCTTACATTTATTAAGGGTACCACACCATGTCAGAGATTGTGGATGCAGGAGTAGGCTGCTTGAAACCATTGTTCCTGTTAGCCTGTGATATACATATGAACCTATAGAGACAAGTACCTATACTGCTTTACCTTTTTGAATACATTTTGCTTCTGTGCTGACATTCTATCCTGTGCTCTGACGTTTATGGGTTTATTGTAGCTGTGTACCCATAGGTGTGTCACACACAATACTTCATCTGAAACATAAACAGTTCTATCAGACACCATTTGTTGTGTAAGTATGCAACCATTACAACATCATTCACCTTAATATACACAAAATAATGTGGTTTACTCATTACAGCTAGCATCACACAATATCTGTCAGTGACCAGTACAAGTGCCATGTCAAAGGCAACAATGTATTAATCAAATACATAGTAATTTAGGAAGTCACCCTGTGCATCAGACACATAGCTTCATTTCCCTGTATCAATGTCAAGGATGTGGTATAGGTATCATCACTTGCACAGAGTTTTGTATGGTGGTGCAGGAGGCCTAGACTGACCCAATAAGTTGGCAAGTGTATGTGAGTCAGGAAGGGAAGTAGGAAAGATGGACCATGGAGTGTGCCATGTGTGTCTGCAGGTGACATGACTGTGACAATGGTGTGTGAGTGTCTGCATGAAGACAGTCAAGCTCAGTGCTAGCCCTACCTGCCTGTATGTTGAACAGCTTTGAACCATGCATGGTGTAGCTGACAGTTCACCATCTTTGCCCCCAAACACGGGAACTGGTTCTGCCTGGAGCTGCATTGGCACCACCATGCCCATGGACAGAAGCAGGGCTAGTACCTGAAGGAGACTGCTGTCTGCTGGGACCGTGCCTCCATGGGAATGCCCAGGAGCATGAGCCCATGGCCTGCCACATGTTGATGTGGACAGCACACTTGCCCCAGTGCATTGGATGTACTGCTACTGAGGAAGCTTGATTGAGCATGGCACTCTCAGCAGACGTAGTTGCTGACTTACATCATGAGTCCGATGCTCAACTCCAACCAGACATTCCATCAGAGACAATGACCATTCCAAGATAGATATTCTATGATCTTTCAGACCACTATCTTTCCACTGCATCAATCAACCAATCCAGGGTATCAACAATACGGTGGAGGCAGTTATGGATGTCAAACTTTACTGCATCCATAACCCTGAGAATTTATCTGGGGGTCCTTTCAGAACATGCCTGTGCCTCCATGATGGCCCAAAATATATGCTGCATGATAGGTGATGGGACACCTGCAACAGGTGGTAGAAGCACAGCAGGCCTTCTATGAGCACCCCTATCAATCCACCTGTGTGGAACCTTGCCATCTCTTTGGCTATGGCCAGTATCAACACTCACTGCAGCCATAGTAGCCAAACTTTCCTATTCAATGTCCCCACCCTCTGCCTGTCCAATATCTGTGGCCTCAGGGGACTTGGAATGCATAAGCATACTGACTGTGTACAGTGATAATGAGGGCAGAAGTGGGATGTCAGTCTCTATGACAGATTCATCCCCTGCAACCCCCATGTGTGCTTCACTTTGGCCACCATCATCATCAGAGCCTGAAGAGACACTGACATCAGGCTGTGTAGGGGAGAGAGACCAACCCCCTGGTCACCTGTAATAAGAAGGGAAAAGCAGTACATTAATACATCCACTACCACACTCTACAGTACTATCTTGTAATATCTATTAAGTTGTATACAATGCTGTGAGTATTACAGACTTGTTTAATCCCCAAATTCTTATACCCGGACCTGAGGACGTTATTTTCTAAAAAAAACTTCTGTAGTTGCTTGTAAAGAATAAGCTCTTTAATCAAGAATCTCATGAGCAACAGTGATGTACACTGTTGACATTTGTCAACACTCTGCATATCTGACACATAAGGCAATCTGTACTGTCCTGCAAATACTGCAACTCTATCAGTGTGGTCAGAACTACAAGGCATAGGTATGACTGTAAACTGTGTTCAATTGTTAAAACTATGTGAGGTTGCCAATCATGCAGACAGTACATAAATCCAGCTGTCAGGCATGGGATGACACTTTAGCAAATACAATGCACTAATTCTACATCTGTAACACAACAGTGTTATGCTTACCAGGAGCAGGAGCACGCCGCATCTGATTTCTGATGGTCTTGTGAAAATATGAGGGAGAGGTAATGTATGTTGCACTATGACAGGCTACTATGTCCAAATATCTCACATTTACAGTGCATTCTATGTTAATTGGTATCCAGATTAAGCATGCCTGGATGCTTTTCTTGTTTGGAAATGGTCATACCCACATCCATGACATACCATGTGATGGATGCCTGGGGGCCATCCTGTGTTTCTAGGTTTGCCATGAATTCCTCAATGGCTGACAGTGGTTGTTCCACAGCAGGCCCTCTACTGGTGACACCACAATCCCTGGCCACATCTGCTGCTCTTCTTCGGGCAGCATTTACCATAGCAGTGGGACAGTGTCACACCTGCTCATATGTCCTGCTTTGGTGACCAATTGCATTGACATTAAGATCCAGGTCAACCCACAGTGTTGCCCGCTCTTCCTTGTTTGTCCTCCGTTTGCATATCAGGAGTTGGTGGTGCTGATGCAGGGCAACCAGGATAGTGTCATTTTCTGCCTCTGTAAAAGGGATGTGTTGGGGATACATATTTCCTGAAAGACAACAAAATGGGAACATATGTCAGGATCGCATGGGTGGAAGTATAGTATGTAGAGATACAGCAATAACAGATGGCTACCAGTAGTCACTGCTTGGTTACACATCTCATATTCAGCACCATGGACACATACTGTGGGTGTGGATGTGAGTAGGATAGTAGCAGTAGGCATCTATTTCTGCTTGTGCCATGACAGATACTGTCGTATGATCATACAACCAACACAGCAGTCCATTAAGTTGCGGCCCATAGGTGTAAGCCCCCCTTATAATAGTTACAGCCAGCAGGGCCACACTAATAGCAGTGTAGTATTACCACCGCTATCAACAGGAAATTTCCAGGAGTGTGGTATACTTAATTAACAAAGAGCATTCTACACGTTGTGTACTCTAGTTCCTCTGTAAGAGTAATACATGTGCAGATCAATGACATGTTTTCAAAACAGTTCCAAGAAAGGCTTACTGCTGTAATCCCCATTCCCCCTAAGCATATTGAAACATATGTATCATGCTGGAAACAAAATGTTTAAATACCTGATGGAGTACAGTGCTCCTTTGTTGAATGGTCCAGATATATAAATGCTGTGCCGATGAGCTGACGATGCAAAGTAACTCTCATATAGAATGTTTCTCCTAGCTATGTCTTTGCCTTTTTAACATGGTTCTGTATTATCAAGTGATTGCCTCTAAACCAATATGTGCTTCTGAAATGCTAACCACAGCCAACACAGCTGATTTGCAGTATAATCAGCCAATCCCATGCAACCATTGAGCAGGATATAAGGCCTCAATGTAGATTACAACCCTTTTGTCTTATGTTGGTTTGGAAAATAGTGGGGGACAGATTCTACGTCATGGCAGAGAGAATGTCTGCAGCAGCTACTATTTACATATAAATGTGTGTGCTACAGGCTGAAGCTGAAGGTGATACTGCAAGCAATAGGCATAGGCAGAAAGGGTGAACACTTTGCAGGACAACAAGCTTTAAGAGTAAGTGTAGGACCTGCGGCAGCCTTGTTGTATAGGCAGAGCCAGATTGAGAGTAATCACCCTACTGTGAAGTAAGGTATGTGTGTCAGGTACATCTGTCAGCCAATGGTATCAGTAACACAATGCAAGGCAAAATGCTTGGTATGTCCTAGAAAAAAGGTAGGTGTACATTAATCATGATGTCATGCAGTTGGACAACTGCCAAGTCAAGTGTTATGTCATGGTGGTCCCCTGTTGAGTGTGTGCTGGCACCCCTTGCATTTAGATTAACCTCCTTATATGTACTGTATGTTACTTGTGCAGCTGTGGTTGTGTGTGATATCACCATTAAATGTTGTGGGCTGCAGTGTGATATTACTGGGCCACAAGTTTAGTGCACACTTCAACAGCCTCTGGAAATTCAGGCTACTGCATTACCTGACATTCTCTGCACTTTATAGTGTTGTTCTAGGAGTAGGTGAGAGAGGTCCTATCTGCAGGCCTTTGCCCTCTATTATATAGATGCAGAAATTTCAACTGTACTGCTTTGGGTGGATAAATAGGTGATGAGACAGACATACATATCACACTTTATAATATTGATGGCCACATACATGTTTTTTCATTGGTAGATTCAGCTGTACTTGAACCCAGGACCATGTGTACCAAGAAGTAAGATTTTCAATGCATTTTACAGACTGAGCTACAGATTCACTGTTACAGTAGGTGAATTTTCACTTGTAGTTATCATTCGACAGTTGTCTGCTGTTAAATACCACACTTACATCTATTATTATGTGTATGACTTTAGAGTGCTGTATTTGTACAACAGAGTCCAAGTTAAAATCCTATTTTCCATTAATGTTTTATCAAGTGTGTTCTGGCATGTTGTAGACATAATTGCAGAGTTACCTACTATAAGATACCTCACTTACATCTAAGCTTATGTGTGTGCTTTTATAGTGATGTTTTTGTGTACTAGCATGCCAATTACTGTACTATTTTTCTAGTTATCTCTCAGCTGATTTGCATGATGTGGTGCTATGCACGGCACCATTTAAACATGCTTAATGAGGGGAACTTCAACATTAATATGTTTTGCTTAAAACAGCTGTGTTCATTAGCAGGTGTGTGCCTTGGCAGGATTCTCCCTTGTTCTGCAGGTCCAGTGATTGTGGGTTTGAAATAGGGTGCAGGTGTATATTTTGAATGACATTAATATTGTTCCAAAAGCATATATCAATTTAACACTATTTAGCATTGTTAAGTGATGCTGTGCATTGTGCTATATCCCACAAAAAATCTTTAAAGAAAAGAAAAATAGGGAAGTAGGACACTGGTGAAAAGAGGTGAAGGCAGGGGGAAAACATAATGACAAACAGGTAGGGGTGTGCAGGATGGGTGTAAGAAAGAACCATAGCTATTCATTTCTTCAACAGCAACTGTAGACGTTCACAGATTTGTTTAGCTGAATTTGAACTCTCACCCCAGAAAGGGGTGACAACAACATAACTGCATTGTGAAGCCAATTGGACCAAATTAAGTGTGCCCAGTGGACACGTGTGCAAAATGGAGTACTACGTATGGGATGATATTTTATCTTCGGACAGGTGCCCATTTTTTTTAAGCTGAGAATGGAATGTTGGAGAAGGGACTTAAGTACATGTGGGGGAGGAAGGGAAGTTGGCAAGGTGAGGAAGCTTTTGCAGACAGACAAGACAGCAGACAGGGTTGGTGTGTGACACAAGAGAAGGGTGAGCTCCTTGGATGGGGAAGGTGCTGTGGAATCCCAGTATTATGAGCATCCACATGGTAGCAGTGCAAATCAAGTCCTCACCCATGGGACTGTCTGCTCCTTCACTGCCCCTGTGGTAGCCATGGTGGAAGCTGGCATCTGAGGTGAGGCTGCTCCACCAGGATGGTGAGCATACTCTCCATCCAGCACAGGTGTGCACTGATGGTTCAGCAGACCACCCTGCCCACCATATCTGGTAGTCCTTGCCAAGTGACAAAATCACCCCCTCCACCTGCACTCCTAGAGGGGGGGCCGAGCTCCAACTTTTGGAGCAGAATTTTCCCACAGCACAGGTAGTGCATGGGCAGCAGAGGGAGCACCACCAGGTTGTGGCCCAGACATGCTGGACCCCAGCATTACAGCCAGGTGAGACAAGATAGGTTGATCACCTGGAACTGGCCTACCTTGACATATTGTAGTAAATTAAATATAAATATAAGATACGATAAGTACTAATCAAACAAATGTTAATATTAACATAATGGAAGATAAATATTGGTTAATCAAATTACATATTAAGGTATATTATGAGGAACACAACAATAAATAACATAACAATAAGTATGTTAATAGCAAGCCAGTATGAAATAACCCATAAGGCCAACATAACAGTTTAAAATAATATGTTATTATCAAAATCATAATAATAAATAATATTAATAAATTAAAGAAGTTAAGGGGGGGGGACATATCATTAGTGACCTTGCAGGTGATTGATATTACTACACAGACTAATAATACACCTGAAATTGTTCAGTGTCAACTGTGAGTACAGTGACTCCAATTCTTGTATAGAAAATATTGCATGTACATACATTTCAACCTGTTAGCATGGGGCAGTATGGGCAAAGCACTAACAAATGCAGGTGTGCAGTTACAGGGAACTGTTTTACATACTGTGCTCATACATTACTACCAAGGTGTTCTGTAAATGGATTTGCCAGTAAATTACATTCCAAGTAATGTCATTTATCTGCTAATCAAGGACCAGACTTGTGGGACATTAGAAATTACATTCCGAAAAATCGTGACAGTTGAGAGCTATGTTCATTGTTCATGTACATCAAGTAGACTAGACAGCCAGTGATTTCTTAGTTGGCTGCCATGGGATTACTACTCACAAGCTGTGACTCCAGGGAAAATGTGCACTTAATTTAACAGCTGTCTGTTGTCAGATTAGAAAAGACATGGAGTGCATGCAGGACTTCTTGGAAAGGATCATTTATCAAGGCACAATCCTGCTTTACACTTTATTGATATTGTTCCTTAAAATCTGGCATGTATATACATAGATATCAGCCCAGAGTGTGAGTTACCTTACCCATATACCTTGTTCCTGGAGTGGGAGGAATATACAACATTATTTGACTAAAATGGACATAACACAGACTTTAACCTTATTGTGGGTATTGCACTACATTTATCAGACAATTTTTTTTCTGCAGTCTTCATTCATTTCCTTTTTACAGTTGACAGGTGTCAGATTAGAAAAGACATGCAGTAAATACAGCCATACTGCACACTTATTTGAATAGAATACTTATCAAAGCACAATCCTGCTTTAAACTTTATGGATAATGTATCTTAAAATGTGACATTTATACACATGGACATCTGGCCAGAACTTCAGCTAACTTACCCATATACATTATCCCTGGAGTGGGAGGAATATACAGCATTATTTGACACAAAGTGGCCATAACTCAAGATTGAACCTTATTGTGGGCATTGCACAGCATTTATCAGACATTTTTTTTTCTGCAGTCTTTATTCATTTCCTTTTTACAGTTGACTGAACTCAGATTAGAACACATTAGAACAGGTAGCTTACATCCTTCTAAGTTGGGAACTGCTGATTGAGAGCTCAGTGTCTGTTATTCTAAAAGTATATTAATTCTGGTTTAAGCACTTGGGCTTTCAGGCCAGTTATTTTACATTAAGAGGGTTCGTGGTCTGCACTCTTGTGGGAGGAGAGGCTGGACTCTGTCCTTCTGAGCTGGGAATTTCTGGTTGAAGGCTTATAGTGCATGCATATCTGAATTTCTTCTTACTGAAATTGGTACACCTTGTTTGCTGTAGCATAGACTAGATCCAGGCCTGCTGAATCTAGCTTTGTTTGTATAACTTGGGCACTAATCCAGGCATTATTTAAAGTATTCAGTTGTATTTATTACTGCTTGGTAGTAACTTGGTTAAAGTGTAGCTATCATTCTAAGTCTTTTGGATTAAGCACTTGGGCTTCAGACCAGTTGTTCTACATTAGGAAGGTTTGTGGCATGCACTGTGGTGGCAGGACAGGTAGCTTTCATCCTTCTAAGTTGGGAACTGCTGACTGAGAGCTCAGTGTCTGTTATTCTTAAAGTGTATTAGCTCTGGTTTAAGCACTTGGGCTTCAGGCCAGTTATTTTACATTAAGAAGGTTCGTGGTCTGCACTCTTGTGGGAGGAGAGGCTGGACTCTGCCCTTCTGAGCTGGGAATTTCTGGTTAAAGGTTTATAGTGCCTGAATATTGGAACTGTATCTTACTGAAATTGGTACACCTTGTTTGCTGTAGCATAGACTAGATCCAGG
Organism: Protopterus annectens; assembly: GCF_019279795.1. Taxonomy (NCBI): domain Eukaryota; kingdom Metazoa; phylum Chordata; order Ceratodontiformes; family Protopteridae; genus Protopterus; species Protopterus annectens. The sequence goes on from NC_056746.1 coordinate 711,053,223, forward strand.
CCTGCTGAATCTAGCTTTGTTTGTATGCTTGTTATTTCCCTGGAACGCTAATTCCACCTAAAACGTGGCTTCTCAGCGCTTCTGTGGATCCCTAGTGATATCTGCATTGCTTACTGTACTTATTTCCTTGCTTCGCTTGAAAGAAAGTTACTGTTTGTCGTTTTTGCATTTAAGTTACCTGTAACACATTGCACTTGTTACCTGGCACTTGCTCACTAAAGCAATTATAAGTTAGCACTAAAAATTAAAAGCACTACACCATCGCTCCCCATTGGCCCTTGTTTTCAATTATAATGGAATTCCCAATATTATTCTAGCGTGTCCAAAGGTCAGTTGTCGATCTCCTCTCCGGTCCATCTGGTGAATATGGGAATCTTGAGGCAATGTTACAACTGCCTCATGTACACAGACAACCCTCTCCTCCTCCCAACAACTTCAAACACATGTGAGAGATGCAACCATATAGCCAAACTGGAGGCTAAGCTCTCTCAACTCAGTACTGGCATAACCAGTCAGGAGGAGAAGGAAACCACACTCACTACAATTCCAATCTCACATAGACCTACCACGACAGCAAACCAAACACATAATCACACAAAAACATACACGGAGGCTCTAAATAAAGATCTGCCTAAGCAGCAGAGACCTCCAATGCAGACACCCAAGCAACCACTACCCCAAAACAAAACATGTGCAACACATAGCTCACAAAGCCAGTGTGCCGAACAGTCACAGCCCTTAAGGCTAAACAACACACCTGATACACTTGTAATAGGTGACTCTATCATCAGGCACACTGACGTCCCGCTCACCAGGCTGAACAAGGAGAAGGTCACGGTGAGCAGCCTGTCTGGCGCTAGGATCCGCCACATAACACAAGCACTCAGGTCACTCCAAGGCAAGTACAAATATGACTCAGTCATTGTCCATGCTGGTGTGAATGACCTGAGAAGTACCTCCCTGGACTACATGAAAAGAGACATAGAGGAGCTCTCTGAGCATGTAGCCCAGGCTGGTATGACCCTGACCTTGAGTAGCATCTTACCCTCACCAAGAATGATGCCACAATATGAAGACAAGATGATCAATTTCAACAATTGGCTTAAGTATTGGTGTCATTCAAAGGGGATCCAATGCCTGTCAGCTTGGGATGATATGCAAGACAAGCCACGATGCTTTGCTAAGGACGGCTTGCACCTGTCACTCCTGGGCTTTCAGATATTGGCAAAGGCTCTTGCTACCCCATAGTGGCTTTTTAGGCAAGGCTCAAAAGACAAACCCACCTCCATAGGTATCACAAGGGATAAGAAACTAAGAGTAATGCTACTCAACGCCAGAAGTCTAAACCTCAAGATGCACGCACTCGAAACTCTCCTTAGCATGGAGAACATCGATATTTGTGCAGTAACAGAAACCTGGTTCAGGACTCCCGAGAGCACCCCAGCACTACCAGGTTATACCGCATACCATGCTTTTCGGCCCCAAAACTTGGACCAAACCACAAAAGGAGGGGGAGTATCGATATTCATCAAAGATACCCACACCTCCAGGTTGGTGGCAAAGCACGAAGCATCAGAGACTATCCATGTGCAACTAACAGTGGGTAAAACTGCCTTCCAGTTTATAGCCTGCTACAGACCACCCTCCCAAACCCAGAAACCCCATTCGGCCTTCCTGAGAACACTGGAAAATATGAAGATCACTCCGAACACCATTATATTGGGCGACTTCAACTACCCAAACATAGATTGGGAGCATTACTCTAGCTCCAACACCCTTGCCCAAAGGTTCCTAGAATTCATAAACTCAAATGCTATGGAACAAGTTGTTACCACTCCCACAAGAGGGGAAAACATACTGGACCTGATCATCACCAACATGGGGACTCTATGCTCCAGACCAGAAGTGTATCCCTCACTGGTAAGATCAGACCATAAACTGATCTCACTGGATATTCACATCCCGACCCCAGCCCCTGCCCAGAAAACCACAGTGAAAAACTTCTCTAAAGCAAATTTCACACTCCTCAAAACCGAGGTGGAATCCTTCAAAGCCCCCGGGCCTGTGGAAAATACGGCCCAGACCGCAGAATCCTTTATAAATGCATTCTATGAGCACCTTCAGGAATGCATGGATCATGCAATCCCAGATAAAACCAAGACCCAATCCTCCAAAGGCAGACGACCTGTCTGGTGGACCCTAGCCATAAACAAACTATACAATAGAAGGAGGAAGCTACTACATGATAGAGCAAAATCCCAAAAAGGGAAGGCATCTCTGATCAGTATTAGCAAAAAACTAAGGGCACTCATAAAATCATCAAAGGCCAGCTTAGAGAGAAAAATTGCACAGGACACTAAGGATAATCACAAGGCTTTCTTTAGTTATGTTAGGAACCTGGGTGGGAATTCCCAGATATGCTCAGAATTAGTCCAAAATGACAAAAAATACACTGATCCCACAGACATTGCCAACATCCTAGCTGACAGGTTCAGCGCAAACTTCTCACCCCCCTCCCCACCAAAAGGGCAAATATCTATCCCAGCAGAGTGCTGCCCCCCTGACATCTCAGATGCTCAGGTGGGAGCCGCCCTCTCCAAAGCAAAAAACACAGCATCAATGGGACCAGACAGTGTCCCAGGCTGTGTCCTACATGAACTCCAAGAAGAGCTAAACCCAAACATAAAACTACTGTTCAATCTCAGCCTTACTACAGGATATGTACCCAAAGAGTGGCGTACAGCAACAGTGGTCCCTCTCCACAAAGGTGGTGCCTCAACGGACCCTGGAAACTATCGCCCCATAAGCCTGACTAGCTTGGTCTGCAAAGCTATGGAAAGGATCATCATGGACCTTATAAATAAAGATATTGGGGACCTACAGACACTGGATCCTACCCAGTTCGGCTTTGTTAAGGGCAGATCCTGCCTCTTAAACCTGGTTGACGTCTTTGAAACAGTCATCAAGGCCATTGACAAAGGGAAGGTGGTCCACACAGCCTATCTGGACCTCGCAAAAGCCTTCGATACAATACCCCACTTGGGCATTATAGATAAGCTCACCAGCTTAAATATAAACCCATATGTCACTAGATGGGTTGTAAACTGGCTCAAGGACAGAACCCACATGGTTAGAATTGCTGGAGCCATGTCAGACTCCAAACCAGTTACAAGTGGTGTCCCACAAGGCTCAGTCCTGGGACCTCTCTTGTTTGGTATATATTTCTCGGAGGTACAGGCCAACATGGAAGGACTGTGGCTGACCAAGTTCGCAGATGACTGCAAACTGGGCGCCATAATTGACTCTCCAGCCGACACAAGCATCCTCCAAAAGGGCCTCATAGAAACAGACAACTGGTGCCAGAGCCATGGCCTCAAGCTAAACGCCAAAAAGTGTATAGTCATCCCCTTTGGCAAAAACAAAGTGCCCACAAATTACCACATAGGTGGTAATCCATTAAGTACAGAAGAAGTAATTAGGGACCTGGGGACCCAAGTTGATAGCAATCTCTCATTTGACAACCACGTGGCCAAAGTGGTTAGAAAAACATTTTATATAGCCCACCTAATCATGAAGGGATTCACATCTAGATTAGGGGAGGTCATCGTGCCTCTTTACTCATCCCTCATCAGGCCCATAATCGAGTACAATGCCCCTTTGGGATGTACCTTACCAAACACCTGCAGCAACTGGAAAGACCCCAAAAGTACCTCACCAAGAGGATCAAAGGGCTCAAACAGATGCCATATGCTGCCCGGTTAAAGAAACCCCAGCTCTACTCAGTGGCATACCGCCTGCTCAGAGGTGACCTGTGCCTGACGTATAAGGCCATGTCCAACCCGGAATTAAGGGACATGCTGCACCTCAAAAATCCAAATCCCATCGAGCTACACACTCGAGAGACTTGAACCTCAGCACTGAAATAAATAGGACATGCTGGAGGGACAGATTCATAACCCAGGGGCTCCCTTCACTATGGAATAAAATCCCAGTCCAGGTTAGGCAGAGTCCCTCATTGACTCTCTTCAAGAGGAATCTTGATGAGTGGATGGGAGATCGTAGGTTTACCCCGGGTATCACTTCTGTGTCACTGTTAGACAGAGGCACAGTATACTAACCTCGAAAAAGGGCATAGCAAAATTAATTTAAAATGGGTGGCGAAAGCCAAACATACTCTGGCTAGGCTTATAAATGCCCAAGGGCAGATAGCCTAGTATGAACCTATGAACCTATGAACACACATGCAGTGACCAGAAGAATAGTAGACACGTATTTGTTTGAAAACATATCACAGCACCATCACCATTTAAAATCTACAGATTACTGTTGCTTCAAGTCTGGCATGTACAGCATATATAGCTGTGTCAGACCTCTGAGTAATAACCCATTTGCCCTCACCATTACCTGTGTGTAATCTACAGCATATTTCACACAATGAGCACAGCAGAACAGTGACTGTTAATCTGGGTAAATTCATGCCTCAACTGATGTTTGTAAGTTATACTACTCAATAATGCATGGTTACTTGACTTAACTTGGTTTACCTATTCAGGTAGGCACTGACACATTACTAAACATATTGTATTTCCCAAGTATGTTATACCTGAATGTTAGCACTGCAAACTCTGTAAATATTTTATTTTGCCAGTAGATCATGCATTAGGTTAATACTTTGATGTTTCCCTACTTAACACACTCACATCTCATTCTGGCCAAATGCCCTGCATAGGACTGGACATTGCAAGCCCTCATTTCTGCAGCTGTTGAAAGAGAAGCAAACCATTATGCACACCAGTTTTGCACAGATTTCTAAAATATTGACAAACATACTAACATATCTGTGGGGTATGCTCAGCCCTAGCTTCTTGGACCCAGGTGTCCAAGGTTCCCCTCTTCCTTTGCTTCAGGTCACCATCGTGGTGATGACACTACTCATCAGTACAGGGGATACCAGTAGCACTGGTAAGATCCCTAGCTAACTGATCCCAGCCTCAGATGTACATTCTGAGCCCTAGTAATTGTCCTGCAGCAGCTGGGGTTTGTAGTCTTTCACCAGGAGTCTAACAAACACTCTGGACTCTTGCATACCCCACCTCTGTGCCTAAAAGCCCTCTCCCTCTCCAACACCAGCAGGCATACCAACAGCCAAGTGAAACTCCAATGAATGGTGTGGCATTACCTTCTTCTGGCTTTAATATAGGTTAAATTCCCTCCCTTGCATATTATACTTTAATTTTCAAAAAAGCACTGTCTTGCTTAGCATTTAGTGTAGCTGAGCATCACAAAAACTCGCACAACCCATGTTTAAGCAAAACTTAGCAATGCACAAACATTGTAGGCCATTGACCATATTTAAGCAGTGCTTATCATCATGCAGCTTTTCTAAATGTAACCATTTTTTATTTTGAACTAAACTTCCATTTCAGTTATGTCATACATTTTCACATCAATAAATGTAAAAAGTATAAGTGGCCAGTACTCGAACCCAGAACTTACTACACTGTAGGGCATGACGCAACCTATCTAGCCACTAAGATAGTAGAGAAGACCAGTATATGTGTCTGTTAGCATTGCTAAGCACCATGCCACACTGCACAAACATTCATTAAAAGAAAAAAGTTATTGTACAATTGATTACATCCAGTTTCTATTTTTAGCTGTATATATCATGTGTCTGCTATGTATATGTAAGCACAGCTCAACAGTGCTAAGCACCACACCATGCTGCGCAAATAGGCATAATCAAAATAAAAAAAAAATATATGGTACAATTGATTACATCCAGTTTCTATTTTTAGGTATATGGCAGGTGTCTGCTACGTATGTATACGTGCAACTCAGCATTGCTAAGCACCATGCTGCACAAAAAGGCAGATTAAAAAATATAAAAAAAAAAGAAGAAAAAAATTATTTGTACAAAAGCAGAGTATATTACAATGATTATCATCCTGTGCTTACCATCTCTCCAGGATTTTCCTGGACAGACCACAAGTACAGGACAGACTGTACACTGTTGCTTGCATAGATTCAATATCCATGTTAATGTGGTCTCCCTCGGCAGCATGCAATGATTAATATGCATGGCAAGCTGCCGATGGGGAACAGTGGCTGTCTACGCAGATACTTTCCATGTAGGCCCTACACAGAGCATAGATGGATTTTATTGAATACTGGGGATAGAGATGGATCTTTATCTTGATTCAAGATAGAAGAGATTAAAGTATATTTCAAAAAAGGTGGAATATTGGATGCAGTTTTAACTTCTGAAAAATCTTTAGTAAGATAATTAATAAATCATGGGATATTAATTCTATAACTCAGTGGCAACACCATCATATCAATAGTCTTGTCATTGTTTAGTTTTTCAATCTATTCCTTAATTTCAGAATGGGATTTTCTATTTTCTTTATTTGTTTTGTATCTAGTCTATTATAAATCTTTTTCTTTAAAAATATTGACTCTATTTTCCTATTCTGAAATATTATTAGAGATGTTTAGATTGTTACAATATTTTCGAAAACATTCTAAAATAGCTTCTATATCAGTAACTTTCTTATTATTATAGTGACAAGTAATTTTTTTAATATAATTAGATGATTTAATGTTTTAGCTCTAGTCACTAACTTATGTAAATTTGATTAAATTAAAGACTATTTAGTTTTTTTTCTAAACTAATGGTAACTTTATGATTTAAAATCTCCGTAATGTTTGACCAACATGTGTCCATTGTTGGAAGAAAGTCATTCCATACTGCACAGCTTATACACAAATGGATTCTGTCTAGATCTAGAGACTTTATTGTCCTCTTTTACCCAGCCCTCATTAGGCCACTCATTGAATATAATGCCCCCTTTGTGATGTATCTGTCCAGACACATGCAACAACTGGAATTCCTGTAGCGATAGCTTACTAAATGGACACAAGGCTGAAATAAGATGTCCTACATGGACTGACTCAAGTCCATGTCATTATACTTGATATCCTGCAGACTGCTAAACGATGATCTGTGTCTAGCATGCAAGGCATCCTGTGACCCAATACTGATAGGTTTACTGCACATCAGCAAGACAAGATACATCAAAAATTTTCAGTCTTGTGATCTAAACCTCTTCTGCAACCACAGCAGAATGGTTTGGAGGGAAAGGCATATCTCACCGAGGATACTGTTGCTCTGGAACAGAATCCACATCATCAGAAAATAAAGTTCATCCCCATCCATATTCGAGCACAACTTGGATCTATGGATGGGAAACAGAAAATTTACCCCTGTACTGCCCCTGTACTTCTAATGGAAGAGGCAGCTCCAAAATGCCTTGTTCCATACATAGGTTCCTTCAAATCATCTATGGTATGATCCCAGTTTTTTTTTTAATTAGGGATAAGCAAGTCAAGTCAAAGAAAACTTTATTGCCATTCAGAACTACAACACAGTGTAGCTGAATGACATTGTGGTGCTTCATTCCCACAGCAAAAACATATATACAGAGAATAATAATAAAATAAGATAATACAAATAAAAGTAAACCTGTAATAAAATAATAGCATAATAACCAAACACACTTTACATATAAATAGAATGAGTAACAACATGTGCATGACATTACTATAACATAAGAACTAAGCAGCATATGGAATGGTCAGCATGAATATTGCACAGTGTGATTTATATTGCACTTCATAGAGTCGTACGGTAAGGTAAGGTGTGAACCAACATTAAATCAGTTAGTTATTGCACATGAAAAAGCTTAATACGTCTGCATGAAGTACCACTACACCACAGCAGATATACAATAACTTAGTGCTGAAAGCAATTTATCATGCATTACCATGAGTGAATGTAAAGGGAAAATAGGAATGGCATAACACAAATCCTGTTCTGTGGGCCGTAACCAGCAGGTGTTGTTGAATTGCATGACATGACTGTGAAAAGAGAATCAGCCATGCTAGTAGGGAATAAGGTTACATTAGCAGCTTACAAACCCCACACAGCATCAGGGCAGGATAAACACTGGCATATTTGCATAGGTCACAGGCCAGACCTCCCAACAGTGACTGCTCTACAGTGATGACCCTGATTTGTAAACAAATGTTAGCTGTGCCCCTCTGACTCCCTGTGAAATGTACTAACAGTAGGCAGAAAGGTGTTGAATCTCACTTAATAACAAATGTCAATAAGTGAGAGTAGACACCGCTTGCACATCAGAAAAGGTGTTGTAATAGAAATGCTCTGAATCACCCAAAGTCTGAACTGCAAAATGTCTGAACTATATGACAGGTGTATCCCAGTTATATGTACCTTTCCCTGAGGCTGTTCAGATATATACGTGAGAGTATCTGAGGCCTGGAAGAGTCAGAAACACACAGGCATATCAGCTTGTCTGCTGTTACACACTCTACAAATAGCTGTAGAATGAATCCCACAAGCATGCCCTTATGTAGAAGTACAACACAGAAATAGCAAAGGATGTAGCCATGTACTGCTAGCAACCACCTGTGACAATGCCATTGTTCAGGTGCTGAAAAGACTGCTGTGGTGCACAGTCAAAGAATACTAGGCTGAGCTCTGTCTACCATCTGGATATGTCCACAGGTGAGAGCTACTCAGACAGACTACAAGCCTTCATAGACTTATAGGTACACAGCAACTCTGCATGTTCAGTAAGATAAACATCACACGATAATAAATAATGCACACTGCAGTTCTGCGCCCCTACCCAAAGGTACTATATACCCGTGTAGTCAGGCACAACCAAGGGTGTAGGTAGGCATACACAGTAGAGAAATATGTCCAGTCGTCCTGAGCAGACTGTGCTAATGCCAACACAAACCACAAACTGTTCAGATGTGAGTAACGTACTAATGACAGTATAGCAGTTCACAAACAGTGCATGTGTCTGATATTCATAATTGGTAGTACAACATACTTAGATGTCCTCACCACTCTCTCAGGGGTGGAAGGTTTCAAATGTCCCACCTAATGTATTGCATATGCACAGCTGTTGCTGGTAAAGAAATGGGTAGCTATGGACCTTCTCCACACCCATTGTGTACATCCCAAGCTAGTTTCCCTACTGTCTTCCCCTCTTTGAGCACCCTTTATCACCACATTCCTATCTCCCCATTTACTTTTCTGTGAAAGACATGAGCGCGGGGGTTAGCGGGAGTGAGCACTTGTAAACAGTAGTAAGCGGGTTTGCACCAGTGTGCGCATGTGTGCACCTAGCTTAGCATTGGTAAGATATGATAAGCTACGCCAAGCTTAGCTTATTATTGCTAACATTAAATAAGCTAAGCTAAGCTTAGCTTAGTATTGCTAAAATACAATAAGCTAAGCTAAGCATTGCTTAGCATCGCTAAGCGTCATGCAAACCCACTCAAACCCGCTTACAACTGCTTAAAAGTGCCTTTGTCACTCTGTATGACAAGGCCCTTCATATTGCTCAGCAGCAAAATAAAATACCCTTGTCAGTCTCAAACCCCACACCTTAGACTCACCAGTCTGCATGACGTACCACTAAGCAACAGCAGATATACAATAACTTGGTGCTGAAAGAAATATAACATGCATTACAAGGAGTGCATGTAAAGGGAAAATAGGAAAGCCATAGGAATACATTGCAATAAAGAAATATGACATGCATTACAAGGAGTGCATGTAAAGGGAAAATAGGAAAGCCATAGGAATACATTGCAATAAAGAAATATGACATGCATTACAAGGAGTGAATGTAAAGGGAAAATAGGAAAGCCATAGGAATACATTGCAATAAAGAAATATGATATGCATTACAAGGAGTGAATGTAAAGGGAAAATAGGAAAGCCACAGGAATACATTGCAATAAAGAAATATAGCATGCATTACAAGGAGTGAATGTAAATGGAAAATAGGAAAGCCATAGGAAAACATTGCAATAACTACTGTTGTATGCCAGTTAATTCCCTAATTCCAAAAGAAAGTACATACTCCCATGTATCCAGTGTTAGCATTAGGAGGTGTGAGTAAACTTACACACTGAGAAGAGTGTACTGGAAGAAGCAACAGTCAGGTTTCAGTACAACATGCATTTCACTGGCTACAATGCAGCTTCAGATAGGAGACATATACCAACCTTCTGACTGACACAACAGTGTCCACAGCAAACAAGCACGGTTCCCACCTTGCAAAACTAAAAGCCCTATGCCTACCTAACCTATCATTTTATAGCAGTGTCCTGAAATCAAAATGAGTGCAATTACCACACAGCAGGCTGCATGCAATTACTAAATGGTGGGCACCAACTGGTGCATAGGCCATCACATGCACATGTGCAGATACCTACAAATGCTCACTTGATGTCCACACATGCAATAATATCATTGCAGCAACAGGAGAGAGAGAGAGAGAGAGTGAGCGAGAGAGACAGACAGACAGACAGACAAACAAACAAACAAACAGAGGCAGTTGGAGACAAACCCAATAAATAACAACAAACAGAGGCAGTTGGAGACACCAACCCGAAAAAAAAAAAAAAAACAGAGGCGGTTGGAGACACCAACAAAACAAAAGAAAAACAACAAACAGAGGCAGTTGGAGACACCAACCAATCAAAACAATAAAAAAACAAACAAACAGAGGCAGTGGAAGACACCAACCTAAACAAATAAAAAAAAACATCAACAGGTACAACAGACTGAGGTGAGAAATACAAAGGTAAGGTATGTAACACAGATGTATTTGCTGGCATCCGAATGATGTGTCTGAAGGGTACTCTACATTCTGTGAACACTCCTTATGTGGTAGCAGTCCGTATCTATATGTATATGCAGTTGTGCATAGGGCAAGGGACATACTGCAACTGTTAGTGAAGGCTGGATATATATATGTATTTGAAGGTTGCTGTGTGCACATATCTATGTAGGTTGTAGTGTGTGGCATTGAAAACAGCAAGCGTGCAGGTATATGTCATGTGGTGGTTAAATGCTGTGGGACTGAGTTACAGCCAGTGATGTCTGCTACTGCTATACGGCCTGAGGACAGTGAAATGCATTCTGCACAACACTGTGCAATATTATTACATAATTGTATGCCTCACAACTGTTCCATAATTGATATTCCCACCATGAAAGGTGGGCAGTATATGTGCATATATGTGCATGTATATGTACAGCAGTGGCTGTTTACAAGTATGTGTGTGTGTGTGTATATATATATATATATATATATGTATATGTATGCATATATATATATATATATATATATATATATATATATATATATATATATATATATATATATATATATATATATATATATATATATATATATATATATATATATATATATATATATATATATATATATATATATATATATATATATATATATATATATATATATATATATATATATATATATATATATATATATATATATATATATATATATATATATATATATATATATATATATATATATATATATATATATAAATATATAAATATATAAATATATATATATATATATATATATATGTATATATATATATATATATACATATATAGATATATATAGATATATATATACATGTAGATATATACATATATATATATAGATATATAGAGATAGATATATACATATATATATATATATATATATATATATATATATATATATATATATATATATATGTATATATAGTGATATATAAATATATATGTATATAAATACTTATATATATATATATATATATATATATATATATGTATATATATATATATATATATATATATATATATATATGTATATATATATATATATATATATATATATATATATATTTATAGAGTGAGAGAGGGAGACACAGGGTCAGACATATTGCAACAAGTGCCTGGTGACCAAGGCATGGACTGAACACCAGTGTTGATACTGCAGTGCCATACCCCATTCCAAAACACTTTACCCACTAACTACCAGATAGGTGGTTGCCTGACTAACACTGACGGTGTCAGAAGGGAACATGGGACACAGGTGGACAGTAGCCTCCCCTTTGATATTCACAGTGCCACACTAGTGTTGTAATCTGTCTACGTGGTACGTGTCATCACAAACGATGTGTCATGTATGGAAATATAGGTCAGTGTTCCCCTGTACTCATCACAATGTCCCATGTGGTATGTACCTCACATGACAACTACAGCAAGTGGAAAGGCCACAGACATACCTCACAAAGGGTAATACTGCCCTGAAACACATACCCTATGCAGACTGACTCACATAACCACAGCTACAGTGCGTTGTATTCCGGCCAACCAGAGGTTACCTCTGTCGAACATACAGAGGTATGCCACACCCATAGCAGTCAGACAACCACCATGTCAACACCTCACAATCCCACCGTTCTACACGGCCTAGGTCCCTAATCCCCGCAACCTCACTAAACAGCACATGCTGGAGGAATAGGCTCCTATTGGCAAATATGCCATACTCTGGAGTAAACCACCCAGCATGAACAAACAAGGCTCCTCAGTAGCAGATGTTAGACATACCCCTGATGATTGTCTGGGAGATAGGTAACATGCCCTGGGAATCACCTCTGTGTATCCGGTTGACAGGAGGAAGTGAAATCTAATTACATGTGTGTCAAATGCCAGGGTAGCATATGGCTAGGCTGCTGTAGGCCCCAGGGACAATAGCATATTACCTACTTATGACACAATGCACACAGACATGTACACAGTGCAATACCTGCTATGTGAGGTGGAATGAGTGTGACAGTGAATGTGTGCAAGGTCTGTAACAGTGTGATAGCTAAGTGTGAGGTTGTTTCTGTCATGGTCGTTTGTGTCCTAAGTGTGAGGCCAGAGAAAGATGTGTCAGTTATTGTGATGCAGACATAGTAGGATGGTATATGTTGTGACGTAGTTCCTTGTGTACAACTGTGGTGGTGTCCCATCATAGGCTGAAGCAATACAAGTATGCTCAGTAAGTGGTACTGCTGGTGAATCCAGCCGACATTTGAACTGTTGTACCACCTGAAGCTGTAGGCCTAAACAGCACAGTATGGTGTATGTTCACATTCCCTAGTAACACTGTCTTGTGGGTTTCCTGTAGTCTGCACAGATTACATTCCTCAGGCATAGGTATCTGTAAGTAGGGGCACACAGGACTGTAAGGTACACAGGAAATGCTCATCTGTGTCAGCATACATTTGTGTGTTGCATGAATGTCTGATGTGTGTGTAATGATGCCTGTACCATGTCTGCAATCACATGTGTGATGCAGGGTTTGCATGTGTACCTAACAACATGTATACTCTGTTACAGCAGTATGCCAGCTATATTAACAACTGTGCACATATGTTAGGTAGGGGTATGACATCAACGACTAGGGTGGGTTACTTGTTATACTGTGACTGTACTTCACATTCATTGCAATGGATGACATATTTCTGCATGCATCAGCTTGATATGTACCCCCGTGGCAAGGCTGTGCATTGGATCCCAAACAGTGAGCCAAGTACTGGTGTATACTGGTGTGTCATATGGAGTGTGGCAGGCACTGTCAGCCAGTTGTGGGCTGAGCACTGATATGTGGCACTGAATGTGTGTATTCTCTGACAGATGAACAGATGCTATATATGGCAGTTAACTGATATCTGTACTGTATAATGTTAAGTGTGCCACATGACTTGCTCACACATATCGTTTACTTGTCTTCCAGGATTATGGCTAATCACAGGAATCCCTGCTACACAGCCACACAGGAACAGGAAATCCACCACAGCCTGGTTCAGCACTATACCCTGCTGTTTTCCAGGGCCAGCCAGCACCAGCAGGAGCGTACTGGACTGTGGCAAGAACTTGTTCGTCGGGTAAATGACATAGGCATGCATATGAGCAGGTACGCCATCACTGCAGTGATTTAATTAGACATGTCTGGTGGCGTGCATCTGATATCCACAGACAACAGCTTGCCACAGGTGGTGGGGTGGCCATACATCCCCCCTCACCAGAGTGGAGGAACTGCTGCTAAGTGTGGTGGCTCCTGGCCTACAGCAGCAACAACATCACACATGTGTCGTCATGGAGGCCGGAGCCACCCAGCATGGTGACATGGAGCGTGCAGGTTACATTCCCTAGCTGTAGACTACTGCTACCTGTATTGTTAGATTATGCATGTGTGAGATGTGTACTGTGTTTAGCAGTTGTGCTGCCTATTGTGTGCAATACTGATAATTTGAATAGTATCTGTACACCAATGCCTGTTGTTCTACTGTAGTTTAGCACACTCACAGTAGCAATGCCACAGTTCTGGCCACTGACAAACTGTGTCATATTCTTGCAGGTCCCTCTGGTGTGACAGCAGGGCAGACCTTACATGCTGGTGAGTGTGTTAACACTTTAAACTTGGTATTGAACTGTGCATGTCATAGGTGAGGTGTAAGCCATGTACACATAACACACCTACGCATAATGCATGCTGTGCATGTTTGCTGTGAAAGGTGAAACATCTCAGTAATGTCAGTAGCTGCCTCAATCACATGCAATGCACAGAGCATCAGACACAAATGTGGCAACACTGTACTGCACATTGGATAGGCATAGTTGACACACATGTACACAACATAACATGTTTGTCATACGCAGTACACCTCAACATGCTGCACATAGTGTAACCAGACAGCCGCTGCCAGGTCACACTTCAGTATCCCACTTGTCATCCACACACCACACATAATATACCTGAGGGGTAGGGGCCTAGCATGGAGCTGTGCAACACTCCTCAACACATAACACAGTCATATTAGGCAATGCCCCCTATTGGGCACTTCACACACCCTTGTGCAACATGGCTGTGCAATTGTGAACTTAGCCACAGCACTGTGGTTCAGGTACAGCATGCTAGGCGGTGGTCTAGCACACTTTTGTGGCCTTGAGTGACCACATGATGCATGATGATGATGGCTAATGGTACTACACCCCATACTGTTACAATGGCCATGTCCAGGATTGGTATTCCATCACGTATACATGCACCACTCATCCCGTGTGTGTACACAGCATGCATGTGCTACATCTGTGTCCACAATTATCTGCTACAGACACAGACACTGCAATCAGACATGGAAATCCATTTGACAAACAAATAACACATGCAGCCATGGTATGTATACCTGTGTGTGATGGTGCACAGGACATTGCAAAGCTTATAATACTTGCACAGAAATGTTGTGTCCTTGTACACATTGTGTTCCAGGGTGTAGGCAATCACTGAACATGTACACACATGCACCACAGCCATGTGCACTGTCATTAACTATGGCAGTCTACACTCACACTGCATGGACTTGATCAACACTTATTCTGCATGCTGACACATGTGATGTGATTGTTTGCCTTGTGATACTGTCACCCACCTTCAACCAGTGTTGTGTATGATTTGTATTCCTGTTGTGTGTGTGTATCTGCTGTAGTGAGGTGTGTGCATGTGTTCCTGTGTTCCTGTGTGCATGTGTTCTTGTGTGCATGTGTGCATGTGTTCCTGTGTGCCTGTGTTCCTGTGTGCCTGTGTGCATGTGTTCATGTGTGCATGTGTGCATGTGTTCCTGTGTTCCTGTGTGCATGTGTGCATGTGTGCATGTGTTCATGCGCTCATGTGTGCATGTGTGCATGCGTGCATGTGTTCATGTGTGCATGTGTGCCTGTGTGCATGTGTTCCTGTGTTTCTGTGTGCATGTGTGCATGTGTGCATGTGTTCATGCGTTCATGTGTGCATGTGTGCATGTGTTCATGTGTGCATGTGTGCATGTGTGCATGTGTTCATGTGTGCATGTGTGCATGTGTGCATGTGTGCATGTGCAGACCATAACGTGTGTTTCCTGTCTTCCTCTCACAGGTGCTGAGGTCGGGGTTGGCGAAAGCAGCAGGCGACCTGAAGCCACTGCCATGGATAGTGGTGATGATGACACATGTATTTTGGCACAGGGAGATTTGACAGGGTCTGTCGTTGGTCCGCCAATCGACAGTACACAGCATTCAACCCCATCTATGTGCACACTCATACTGCCATTACATCCCTCACCACCAATGGCCATAGGGGAGGGACAGCATACAGTTGGCATTGACCAGGAGAGTGTGGTACCCATGGCACATGCATCCCCTCACAGCAGCCATAGCCGTAGACCCAGAATGGTATCACATAGGTGGAGGTCCAGGGGTTCTCGGGGGAGCACCACTGGATGTATTGCCCCTGGCAGGCGTGCCCTCACAGGTCTTACAATGACCACTATGTTCCGGGCTGTAATGCAGGCTCAGGCACATATGGAATGGTACACCAGGCAGGGACGTAGGGCACAGAGGGCACATTACACCGCTATCAATGACAGCATCCGTGACCTTGCCGGTACCAACCGGATGTACACCAAGGTCATTGATAGACATTGGGGGGAGACAATAAATGCCCTCTACAACATGTCTTCCTCGAGCCAGGACCATGCGGGATGGTTGCGACGTCGACGCGAATGCATGCCAGCAACAGAAACAGCTGGCAGTGGTCGCGGATGGCCCACAGTTCACAGCCACTCCCGTAGTGGCAGTATGTCCATTGTCCATCCCAGTAGACCATGTGCACATGGCTGTGGCCAGTCCCAGCAGGGACATGGGTCCAGTCATCATACCTCTGCCTCTGATGACAGCACCCAGTCAGGATTGGTACCTGATACTGTACGTAGCACCCCTGACAGGCATAGGTACTGTGTCCATGGCTGGAGACAGTGATCTGTACAGCCAAGCAGGTACAGTCTGTGGCTGTCCCACAAACCACCGTATATGGCAGCCACATGGTGGAGCTGTGTGCATGCAGACACACACACATTAACCAAACAACTAGGGCTCACACATACACACACACATTACATCAACATTGGCCCATGCTGTACTGTTGTCCCTCACACACACACACACACACACACACACACACACACACACACACACACACACACACACACACACACACACACACACAGACATGTCGATTGGATGGGTCAATGTCAGGCTCTGGCAAGCAACAAAATGCCCTGTGCATATGATGATACCTGTGCCACCTCCTGTCATCTGCATTATCAATGGAGGGACAGGCTAACATGATGCTGATGCACAGAGTGACACTATAGCAGTGTAGCAATAATAGCAAGTTGTCAAAAGGGAAGTGTAACTACATCCTTGTAGGTGTATCTGAGCAGACATTATGCATCAAAGCTCTGATTGTCAATGTAGCATTGTTTACACCACTGTTACGTCTGAGTATGTATTATCCACCCATGTGCCACTTGGCTGATGTGTGATGTGTTGCCAGCATGTGTTAGTAAGTGGACAGTACGTGTGTGATGTGTGCAGTACAGATTAGTAAGTGTACATCTGTGAACATGGTGGGTGCGCACTGTCTGGATGCACGTGCATAGTGGACACATGGGACGTGTGGTATACCCTGTCATACACATTAACATCTCATTGCATCTTTCAATGGCCAGTATGCATTCTACTACAGTTATTTAATAACATAGGTAGAAGTGTGTATGACATGAGTTGACACTATGCTGCGGGTGATACCGTTAATATCAGTCAATGATTTGTGGTCTGGTAGTATACACAACCTCAACAGCATGACTATAAGCAATCATTGGATGATGTCCTGACAAATGACACACAGTAGTAGGGAACCCAGTATCAAGTGGATCCTTCCGGTGCTACACTATAACACTAACCAGTGGTGATGACCGCCACTCATTACTGTGACCACACCTGTGTGTCATATAGCCCCCTTAGGTACATGCAGACACACTAGGGATGTGTACATCAAAATCTGAGAATGCATGGATTGGCCTACAATGCATTCCCTGGATGGGACGCATATCCCACACAAGGGTATCATACAGACAGATACCTGTTGTGTGATACATGCTGTATAGCAGTATGCCAACTATGGCATAGTCATCCTCATGTACTAACCATACTATCCCATCTGTACCACACAGGTGGTAGCCCTCAACATGTATGTCGGGTACCATTGTGCACATACAGACCCATGTTATGTCATGTGTCCCTTGGTATCCACATATCCATAGGTATTGTGGAGTCCCAAGGTGTATCACATAAGACATTAGAGGCCTGAATGCATATCCACAAGGAAGTCATACACCTATAAAGACTGTCCATTCTTGGCAGACTTTGTTTTGTATGACCATGTCTGACATATACACCAGGCATATACCCTCACTCACACTACTCTTAAGTAACTGTCATGGGTGTGTGTGCCACAGATGACCTTGGCCACAGAACACAACAGTGGACGGCCGTGTCACATACATGCATATGTGACCTATGATCTCAGAAGCAGCGGCACAACCTGTCAATGGAAATAAATGTATTCATGTAGTATGCAGGCTTCACACCGATGTACTGATTGAGGGGACATGTACACATATATATTTGCCACGCAGATACCTGATGTCTGCAATGCACTTACTGTTGTCATCATACTATGTCATACCATAGTAAAAGCAAAACCCACACCGCGTTGACCAACAGTGACACACACACACAGTCAGCATTTGTAGAATTCAAACCCCTACTTAACTATGTTATGATACTAGAGAGAGACACATTAACACGGCGCGTTATTTGCTTTACTGGCTGGTTTCCCTTCTCCTGCAGTATTTGTAGGATGGTGACATCATCAGACTTTCCAAAGAGGAATGTACCTCTTTTAGTGTGTTTTCACAGTCTCCAAAAAGGGCACTCCTTTCAAAGACAATTGTACACATACAAACATCCCCCCACACACACACACTCACTGTTTGCAGGATTTAAACCCCTTCCTAATTATGTTATGATACCAGAGAGTGATGCATTAACACGGCATGCTATTTGCTATACTGGCTGGTTTCCCTTCTCCTGCTGTATTTGTAGGATGGTGACATCATCAGACTTTCCAAAGAGGAATGTACCTCTTTCAGTGTGTTTTCACAGTCTCCAAAAAGGGCACTCCTTTCAAAGACAATTGCACACATACACACTCACTGTTTGCAGGATTCAAACCCCTACCTAACTATGTTATGATATTAGAGAGGGACGCACTAACATGGCGTGCTATTTGCTTTACTGGCTAGTTGTTTTTCTCCTGCAGTATTTGTAGGATGGTGACATCATCAGACTTTCCAAAGAGGAATGTACCTCCTTTACTGAGTTTTCCCAGTCTCCAAAAAGGGAACACCTCTCAAAGGAAACTGCACACATACCCCCCACCACACACACACACACACACACACACACACACACACACACACACACACACACACACACACACACACACACACACACTATTCAAACCCCTACCTATGTTATGATACTGGAAAGAGATGCATTAACACGGTGCACTATTTGCTTTACTGGCTGGTTTCCCTTCTCCTGCTGTATTTATAGGATGGTGACATCATCGGACTGGACATGGTGATGTGTATACACTTTGTTTTATGCCATTCCAGGAATGGTCCATGTGGGTCAGCAGGTGTCAACAGCTTGAACATGACCTCAGTATCCTTACCTTGTGTGATCTATCTGTGGACACATTGACATTCCATCATATGTCAACACATATTTATGGACAGCTTCTTGGTTTTGTGGATACTACATGTGTCTGGGATGTTGATAAAGGACTATTCAAAGTCTATGTGACACATGTGTAGATGTGTTCATTGATGTATGTCCTGGGTGACTGCCTTGTAAACAGTCTAGCATGTTTGGGAACCATGATCCACACATGAACATACCACAGTTGGTAGGGTTGTGTGTGTGTCAGCTTCCAATAGCTCTGTTTATGACTGCAACCATGATGGACTCCATGACCTTGCAGATCAGACCTCATAGGCGTACTGGACTTGACTTCCCATGGTGTGTTGTGCACCAACACTTGTGGGGAGTGCCATATGTAGCTGTGACACATTCAACGGTTCCACATCCTGTGTAGGGGGTGCGGCTCAGCTGACTGTTCAGGTGCATGATCTGTTTGTTCTGTAGTTTGTGCATGACACATATTGGGAATCAATGTATTCCACCTGCTGCCATGCTTTTGGCAGTGGGGGTAGTTGCTCATCCATTCTACATGTGATATCTCCTGGTATGATGATGTGGACTATTGTCAGTGGGGGATGGGTATGTACATATGGGCCTGTCTGTCATGATGTCGGCATTGACACTCAGGTACAGTTGGCCCTGACTCAGGACATATATGGGTGTACACTGATATTTATAACATAGCTGAAGGTGGTGTCATGATTCAGTCTGGACTCCTTCTCAGCTCCTCTTTACAAAACACTAACGAACATGAGCACTAATCCCTGTTATACTCTTTTACACACTTAACACCCTACTGATCCTTTGTGATCAGGCTACAGAGTATGTCATGATAATATCCTGGCATGCTCAGGGGTCAGCTTTGTGTGTACTCTTCAGTCCAGCTGGTGGATATTGTAATATTGACACAATGTCACATCTGCCTCATGTACACAGTCAACCCTCTCCTCCTCCTGACAAACTCAGATATATGTGTGAGATGCACCTATATAGACATACAGGGAGCTGAACTCTCTTGACCCATGACTGGCACAGTCTATCAGGTGGTGAAGGTAACCACACACACCACATATCAGTCTCACATATCCTCTAGAAACAGCACTCAAACCACATTAGCACACATTGACATACTCGGATGCTGTGAATGTACTCTACCTAAGCAGCAGAGACCTCCAAAGCAGACACACACACACCTGCTACCCCACTACAATACCCACATATCACAAAGTTCAAAATGTCAGTGTGCCACACAGTCACTGCCCTTTGGGCTAAACAACACACCTAATACACTTGTAATAGGCAACACTTATGTTCAGACACACTGAAGTACCACTCACTAGCCCTGTCAAGGGAATAGTCACTTTGGGCTGTCTGTTGGGTGCCTGGATCTGCCGCATAACACAGGCAGTCAGGTCACTCCAAAGCAAGTACAAGACTGGCACCATCATTTTCCATGCTGGTGTGTAACCTCGGACGTTACTCCCTTGACCACATGACATGATACATGGAGGTACAATCTGATCATGTAGCCCAGGTCAGTATGACCCTGACCTTGTTTAGCATCTGACACCCACCAATTATGATGTCACAGTATATGGACACACATATCACATTTAACAGTTGGCTAACAAATTTGTTTCATTCATAGGGGATACAGTGTCTGTCAGCATATGGAGACATGTTCAACATGCCATGTAGCTTCACTATGGACAGCTTGCACCTGTCACCCTTGGACTTTGGTATGTTGGCTAAGGCTCTTGCTACCACCAGAGTGCCTTTTTTAAGCAGGGCTCAGAAGACAAACCCACCTCCATAGACATTACAGGTTAAATGAAACTAAGGGTAATGCTGCTCAACAACAGTTGTGTTAACCTCATATTGTGGCCACTCAGGACTCTCCTCAGTATGGAGGAGAGCAATATCTGTGCACTGACAGACACCTGGTTCAGGCTCACTTAGGCACACCAGCACTACCAGGTTATGTTTCATACCATGCAGTCTGACAACAAGACTTGGAACAGACAACACAACTAGGGGGAGTATCCATATATATCACAGATACACACACCTCCAGGTTAGTAGCACTGCACAAAGCATCACAGACCATACATATACAACTACCATTGTGCAATACTGCCTTTCAGTTTGTTGCCTGCTACAGAACACTCTCCCAAACTCAGGAACCACACTCGGCTTTTGTGGGAACTATGGAGAATATGAAGGTCTCCACAGACACAATTATATTGTGTGACTTCATATACACACATATTGACTGGGGATACTACTCAAGCCCCGACAACCTCACCCAACAGTCACTACAATTTGTGGACTCATATGCTTTGGCACAACCAGTCAGCACAGCCACAAGAGGGAATACATATTGGACCTGCTCAACACCAACATGGGGACTCTATTTTCCACAGCAACGATATACCCCTCATTGGTAAGGTCAGAACATACATGTATCTCACAGGACATACATATACCCTCCACACACCCATCCTGGCTAATCTTGGTGAACTTCTCATGAGCCAACATCTCACGTCACCAAAGCAAGGTGGTATCCTTCAGACATCCTGAGACAGTGGCATATATGGCTCACACTGCTGCATCCTTTAAATACATATTTTATGGACACCTAGTGGACTGCATGGATTGTGCTATTCCAAATAACAACAAGACCCACTACTACAATGGCAAGGGACCTGTCTGGTAGACCCCAGCCATTAATAAGCTGTACAATGTCAGGGGGACGCTACTACATGATAGAGCACAATCCCAGACTGGGAAGGCATCTGTGATCTGTACTAGCAGACAGCTTCAATCACTCATGGACTTTTCTAAGGGCCGCTTCTACCAGGCAATTGCACCTGACAAGTAGGACTATCACACGGCCTTCTTCAGTTATGTCAGGAACCTGGGTGGACACTCACTGATATGCTGTGAGTTACTGCATACTGACTAAACCTACCCTGAACCCACTGGCATTGCCTACATCTTGGCAAACAGGTTCAGTGCAGATGTCTCCCACCCATCCCCCCTAAGGAGCAACTATCCATCCCAACAGAGTATAACCTCTCTGACATCACACAGTAACAGGTGAGTGCTGCCCTCCCCACAGCGTACATCACAGTATCAATGTGACCAGATGGTGTCCTAGCCTGCATCATATACGAGCATCATGACAAACGCAACCCTCACATTACATCACTGTTCAATATCGGAGTTACCACAGGATATGTACCCAAGGAATGGCATACTGCGACAGTGGACCCACTCCACAGAGTTGGTGCCACAACGGACCACAGACAATATTGCCCTATAAGCCTATGTAGCCTGTTCTGCAAAGCTATGGAGCATATTGTCATAGGACTCCTACACATAGACATCGGGAACCTACAGACACTGTGTTTTACTCATTTCAGCATTGTTGTGGGCAGATCTTGCCTCTTGAACCTGTAGGTATTCTTTAAATGGCTAACAGGTCCATCGACATAGGGATGGCTGTCCACACAGCCTACCTGAACCTTGCAAAACCATTCAACAACTCTCTTGTTCAGTATATATTTGTCTTACGTACAGGCTATCATATGGGGAATATGGCTGAACATGTTTGCACTTGACTGCAAACTGGGTGCCATGATCAACTCTCCAGCTGCCACATGCATACTCAATCGGGGTCTCACAGAGATGGATGACTGGTGCCTGTGCCATGGCCTACAGCTAAATGCCATTAGTTGCATAGTCATCCCCTTTGGGAGTAACAACATGCCCACACATTACCACATAGGTAGTACTCCATTACATACAGTAGGAGTTGTTAGGGGTTTGGGGACATCACTTGTTTGTACTGTCACCTTTAACATTCACGTTGCCAAAGTGGTTGGACACACCTTCTATGTGTGCCACCTTATCCCATATGGTTTCACATCTAGATCGAGTGAGGTCATTGTGCCCCTATACTCATCACATCCATGCTTGGTTACAATGCCACATTTGGGGTGTACCTTACCTGACACCTGCAGCAACTGTACTGGCCACGGATGGTCCTCACCTAGCAGATCTAGGGACTCACACAGATGCCCTGCATAGTTCAGATGCAGTAACTCCAGCTCTACTCAGTCGCTTACCACCTACTCAGATATGATGTGTGCCTGTTGTTTACAACTATACCCAAACCAGAATTACTGGACATGCTCCACCTCAGGATATCCAACTCCCTTGGTGCTACACACTGCAGGGACGTATACCTCAGCAAAGATGTTAATAGGACATTGTGGAGGGACAGATTCTTATCCCAGAGGCTCCACTCACTACAGAATGTAATCCCAGTTTCACATAGGCAGAGCCACCCACTGACCACCTACTGGAGACATCTTGACGACTGTATGGGTGATTGTATATTCACCCCTGGGATATCTTCTGTGTCCCTGCTAGACAGAGGCACACTAGCATAAACGTACATGGGCTATCTTGTGTGACCTACTATTCACACACACAGTGTAGTAATCTGACAGTGTTGCGAATGCCAAACACACTCTGGCTAGGCTTGTACATGCCCTAGGGCAGATAACCTAGTATCGACCGCTGAACCTATGCTAATGTTCAAGATGCACAATGTTTATTGCTGATACTATTTGCAGGTCTTCATCATCTTTGCTTTACCAGTTTCCATGAAGAACTTCAGTATCTGCAGAACATATTTGATTATGACAGGGTTCCACTATATTATAGATGTGTCTGTTGTCATATAACTGTGTGCACAGGGTGAATTGCTGTATAGTGACAGGTTCCTGGGTTAACACATGCAACTGCCAGATATGCGTGGCCCACTGCTGTACTCAGACATGGCCTAAGTGTGTGAGCATGCCCAGTTCTGACATTCCATGTTTTGTTGCCTGACATTTGTCTCATTTATTCAAGTGTGTGAGCATGCCCAGTGTGACCCTTCAGTATGTTGCTATCTGAGGTCTACTACATTTGCTGATGTGTGCGAACATGACCAGTATTAACATTTATACTGTGTGTGTTGGAAGTCAGGTTCTGTTCTCACTGCAGGACTCACCTTTGTGTCATAACTCAACAAGGAGTATGCTGTGCCTGCAGGGTTTCCATGGAATACTTTGCATAGACTTATCAACATTCCGTCATACAGGTGGATCACTGCAATACTATCATGGTTTAGTGGTTCAGTACTTTGGCTATAGTGCACAGTATCCTGGGTTTGAGGCCCATCACTGCTTTATCTTTTCATAATGAGCAGACCAGACTGCTTAAGGGCCTGTTAAGCAAATATGAGCATGTTGGCTTTTGTTCAGCTATGCCCTACTTAGACCAGGCTTGTCCGACATTGCTCAATATTCACCAACATTGCTGGACGTTGCCCAATATTACTGAACATTGACCACAGTTGTGCTAGTTGATGTGTGCGATTTTGTTTGCATATACAACATGGTGGTAATTGCTGTTTAGCACTGCTTTATATTGCTTAACACATGGCATTCATGCCTTAGGTGCTACTGCAGGGCTGCCTATGTCGAATGCACATACTACACTCCCTGCACATGTTTGGAAGCAGGTAGTGTCAACTTAGGCATCCCTTTTACTTTATCTGCGAGTTGGAGAGGGGTATCATTTCCAGAGTTCCTACTGAGCCAGTGTATGTGCTATGCATTGCCTCTTTGCCAAGGCCAAAGCATACTGGGCATGCCTCCTTCTGCCTGCTGGGGCAGGCTCAGGTTGTTCCTCCTCAGAGTCACACTCTGCCTGTGATGGCCTTGGCAATGGTGGGGGGCTGTTTGGCCCAGGCCTCTGCTGGTCCTGCTGCAGCTGTTTTCGCAGGATCATATTATGTAGCATAGCACATACCCTGACAATTTGGGTACATGTAGTTGGTGAGTACTGCAAGGCTCCACCAGATGTGTCCAGGCACGGGAACCACGATTTGAGCAGCCCAAATACACGCTCTATTACATTACGTGTTTGTGCGTGTGCCTCATTATGGCGTTCCTGTTCAGGTGTGTGTACGTTTCTGATGGGTGTCATCAGCCACGGCCCCAGTGCATAGCCAGCATCCCCCACTAGGTGACCATGTGGGATGTCCCCATTGGCAAATGTCTGGTACAGCTGCATCAGATGCCAGATATGGGAATCATGGTAGCTTCCAGGGCAGCCTGCACACACATTCAGTATTATGCACTGGGCATCACACACGACCTGGCAGTTGATGGAGGGGAAGCCCTTGTGGTTGAAGTAGACCCTACCCCATTCGCCGGCTGGTGCTTTGATGCATATGTGCATGCAGTCTATTGAACCCACTACCTCAGGGTATTCCGCTATTTGTGTAGATGGTACGAGTAAAAATACAGAACCAAAACCACAACAGCTCACTCGTTGAGACCCAAATGAGGGTATGAGTACAGCAAATGAGAGTTCCAAATAATAATATGATAGAGCTAAATAGCTGAATAGAAAGCCAGAATCACTGATATTGAACCAAAGTTGTTTAATAATAACGCTTCCCAAAAGGACATACGTTTTTGAGCTTCTTCATCAGAACATACACACTAGTGCTTTGATACTGCTTTTATACACCAAAATAAAATTGAATAATTGAATAATTTAATTTAATTAATTGATCAATTACCCTTAAGTTAAAAATGAACTTTAAAAACACATGAAATGTTTATTAAATATATAACACTTTAAATACTTTAAATAATTAAAATTTGTTGAAGTTTATAAAAATGAAATGTTAAAACAATTAATAAAGGATTAACAAAATGTATATAGGAAATACATAGAAGATTGTATTTAATTCATCAGAAATAGAAATATAATCTTTGTCTCCATCTGGTGGACAAAAATAAAATTAAAAAATTACAAAATTACAACTTAGCAGCTCTCAGTTTTAATACTGGAACTAATGACAACATATCATTCAAACCTGGTTCCCTGGTAACATCCAGAACTATTTGCCAGTACAGTTCCCTGTATTCTAGTTTAGTTTCCCACATGCCACCCCTGATTTCTTTGGGCACTATTTCAAGTACAAAAAAGTGAAAAATGGAATTCACACATTTTTGGGAATGTCTAAATAGGGCATTATTTATATTTCCTTTCCTCATTTCGTAATAGTGCTCATAGATTCTGGACTTCAGTTTCCTTTCAGTTTTCCCAACATAAAAGGAAGAACAGGAGTGGCATGTGGCAATATATATAACCCCCTGTGTATTACAATTTGCAAAGGCTGTACTGTTAATAGTTTTGTTTCGGTCTAGTATAAATAATTGTGAACCAGTTTGAATGTATTGGCACTGGGAACATGATCCACATTTAAAAGTTCCCTTTTTATGGTTAATGATGTTAGCAGTGCCTGATCCACCATATTCAAAAATATTTTTCAAATTTGTATCTCTCCTATATACAAATTTTATAGGTTTATTCTTCAAATGTTCCAAGTCAGTAATTTCCTGAAACCTTTCCCATTCCCTACATAGGACCCTTTTGAGTGGAAATGAATCACCAGTGTAATCCATAACATAAGCAGTGGAAAAATTATTGACAGTCTTGGATGAAATATGAACTGTAGGGATTCCTGTTAGTACAGGTTGGGTGGTATTAATTAATTCATAACACCCTAAAATAGGGGAAAATCTGTCCTTCCTACCTTCTAAGACAACTTCGTATATTTCGTCACACAGAAAAGACGGATATCCTCTCTCTTTAAACATATCAATAATGAATTTACTATCTGTCAAAAAATCAGCATCTTCTGAGGTCATCCTACTGGATCTAATTAGTTGTCCTTTTAAAATATTTTTCTTTTGTCCAAAAGGATGACCACTAGAAAAATGAAGATAAGAATTGGAGAAGGTAGGTTTCCTGTATACCTTAGAAATAAAGTGGTCATCCCCCTTCCTTAACAAAACATCCAAATAGCTACATTCATCATAATTAATACTGCATGTAAAATCAAGAAAACTAGTGCTGGTTTTTATATATTCAAAAAATTCATAAAACCTCTCTAGGGTGTCTGTCCAGAAAATAACAATATCGTCCAGAAAGCGTTTATAAAACACCCAAGAATTGCTGTATTCACTGGAAATAATGTATTGTATCTCCCATCATGTCAAAACAATATTAGCATAAGTGGGGGAGCATTTTGCCCCCATGGCCACTCCCTTTTCCTGCTTATAAAATTCTCCCTGAAAAAACATAAAATTGTTTTTAAGGACAGTTTCCATTAAAACCATACAAGTCCTGAATGTATCATCACGGGGGTCACCATGGTACAACATACATTCCTCAAGCCAGGCCAACCCTGAGTCATGAGGTATACTACCAAAAAGATCAACTACATCCAAAGTAATAAAAATAATATCTTTGGAAAAAAGGTTGGCCCTCACCTGTCTTAAAAAGTCCCAGGAATCTTTGATTACAGTTGTACCCCGGTTAGATAAACCTTTTAATTTCACATCAACATACTTAGCTAAAGGGGTAGTGATGGAACCCTCGGAGGAAACAATAAGCCGCAAAGGTGGATCATGAGGGTCCTTGTGGACCTTAGGTATCCCGAAAACTGAGGGTACCCTTGGATATTGATTGTGGAGGTAATTGTAAGTGTCCAAATCAATGGTACCTTCCAGTAATAAATCATTCAATATAATATTGATTTTGCTTTTAGAAATATTAATTTCATTTAGGGAGGCTTTTGAATAGTGGGAAGCATTGTATAGGCACTGTTTCATCTTAGATTCATAAAGAATTAAATCCATCACTACAGCCCCACCTCCCTTGTCGGGTTGCATAATTCTGATGTTTCTGTTACCCTTCAGGTTGGATAAAAGTTCCTGCTCATTTTTGGATAGGTTGGAAAAAACATGGTGGGAACTAATAGTGTTTCTAATCTCTCTCTCCATTACACGTTCTAAATTCTTTAATTGTGGATGTAAGGGGGGATTGAAAACACTCCTTTTCTTTAAAGGAACCTCAGAATTAATATTGAGTGGGTTCACAGGATTAGAAGATTTGTTACCAAACATGATGTCTAAATTTTGTTTTCTTAAAAACATTTTGAGATCAACAATAGCTCTAGGAATATTGGTCTTTCTTAAAGGAATGAATTTAAAGCCTTTTATAAATAATTCAAAGAGTTCAATAGAGATATTCAAGATACTGTAATTAAAAATCTTGTAATGTTTATATTCAAATGTGTTCCCATTCTGTTGAATAACATCACCCCCCTGAATCACTTCCTGTGATTCATCCTGGGTGGATAGTAAGGTTGATTGTAATGTACAGGTGAACGGTTCCGCTATTTGCTGGAAGAGATGCATATTGCTGGCCAGTACCTCACGGGAATTGGGAAAATATACATGATCACCGACATGTGCTGACATGGCATCCAGAAACTGGTGTAGTACCCTGGATGCTGATGCCTGTGATATCCCCATCATATCACCAGTTGGTCTCTGGAAGGTACCTGTTGCTAGTATTCTTAGGCCAACACATACCTTGGTTTCCACTGGGATGGGTTCCCCTCTGTTGGTTCTGTGTGTGAGGCGTGGCCTGCACAGCTCAACAATTTGCTGCAGGAGGTCTCTGTCCACTCTGTACTTCTCCACTATCTCCAGCTCATGTAGCCCCTGGTAGGTTACCATGGGCTTGTACACTCTTCTCCGTCTCCTCAATGTGGGTTGTCCAGCAGCATTTCCATTGTCACCACCCTCAGCATGTTGCATATGTTGCCTTATAACAGCAATGGCAGCCCCTAACATTTCTTTGTCTCTGTAAAGCTTTTTCAGTTTTCACTTCTATTAGCTTACTGCAGTGTCTGTTTTGAGAAACATAATGGACTGTTGTTGGCAGAGTTTTATGTGCTAGGATGGGCTGGGCTAGTGTACTGCCTGTATAATTGCCTAATTCTGATTATTTTCACCTGATAGGTCTGCTAGTACTCCCTGGTAACTTCCTACTATTTGTTGTGCTTCCTTTTTCCTTTCTGTTTCCTCAGGGGGGGGGGAGCGCCGTGCACACAAGCGCAAACACGGGCATAGCAGCTAACATGCGTGCACGCATGCTTACATGGACTAAAACCTGCTTATTGGGGTTAAAACACGCGCACACCAGCGCAAACATGCTTACAACTCTTTAAACAGTCTTATACATGCTTACTCCGGCTTAAACACGCACACTCATGCTTACACACGTGCACTCTGTCTTACTCGGGTTTACAGGCACGCACACGCGTGCATGCATGCTCAGCAAGAAACTTTGGTGTTATCCACGGCATACACCTTCCATTTCTTGCCTTTCCCTAGCCTACCTGTTGACACACCTCTTTCCATGATGTGTAAATGACAGTGGACGCATGCTACTCTGCTCCAATGAGCTTCACTTCTTTCATACATAGCCCCCTCGTGATGTCACCTATCTTCTACTCTGTTATTCCCCATATCCTACTCCTACACTCCACTGACTGTGCTCATTTGCTATGTAAACTAGCGGTTCACTATCCTAACACTCATTTATATAGGATTGCCTACTAATGCTTGGTTACATGTCTTAGACTGAGCTTCCCCCCTTAGCAACCTCTACACGGTGGCCATGTTGTCTTCAGCCTGCCATTCCCTTGCATTGTACATTAACAATTTCAATAAAATCCACATTTGTGGGTTTTAATTTTTAGTATTCTGGGTTTTAGAGCACTCCCCTTTTGCACGGCGCTGTGCTACGCTTAAACATCGGAAATCGGTGAAAAAAAAATAAAATTATTTTTATTTTAATTTTGCATCAGGGAACATTTCCAATGGCCATATATTTGGCCATTGGCATGCTTCCTGCACTGGATGCAACCTTTATTTGGAGCTGTCACGGCTCCATTTTGCTATTTGCAGAATGGTACTCAGTTGTCAACTGAGTACATTTCTGCAAATAACACTGCTCTTACTCGGACAGGTTCGGGTTTCCTGAATCGCAAATCTACCTCATTTGCATGCCTTTCGCCTGCAATTGAGGTGATTTGCATATCCCAGCCCTGTCCGTGTAAGAGCCGTTTTAGGAGCTCTCTTACACGTCCCTACAGGCTGTTCCTGGATCGCTCGTCGGACATGATGGCTGCATGGAGTCTTACTCTACTCTTAGACTCCATGCAAGCCATCGTGAATCCGGCCCATTATCATTGAATAACGATATATTTATTAATTTTACAATAATTATACAAAAGATGAGAAGTAACCATAAAAATATGAATACAACTTTTGTATTGTTCGATATAGACATAAAAAATAAAATTAATTATTCACTTTGCAATTAAAGAATTAAAACCTAAGATGGAACCTATCACACCTACTTTGATGAGAAAACCCATTCAAACTACTTGCTAATGCTAGGACTAAATGTCACACCAAACTATGATTGCTACTGCTTCCTAAAACATTAACCCTGGGATTCATTAAGCTTGCACCAGGAACAGGCATAGCGTAGGTGGTATAACGCCAAATATGGCCACCGAGCGATTCAGGTACGATCCAATTCCATGTGCACTACTGGTGTATGCCAGATCTGCGCAGCCCTCGGCTTAGGTATGCTAATCACCCCATGCACAGTGCCACACCATGCAAATGAAGGTACATAGCGATTCATGAAGTGGTGCAGGCGTAGCATAAGCCCACAGAAATTTAAACCAAAAAACATGGTTTACATTTTTCCAAACAGAACATCGGAGATATGAAAGCGGACCAGACTCATGTATTACAAAGTTAACATATGCCAATGGCTAAATATACAGCCAATGGCATAAGAAAAGATGCACACCACCTAAAAAACAACATTTAATGTCATGTCCACAGTAACGCAAAGTACAACCACAGGGCATGTGTGCGCAAACGGGAACACAAAGAAAATATATACAAATGTCATAAAATCGCAATGTAAAAAAACAAAAGAAAAAATATTATCCTTGTTTCCCGTCTTTCCTGACCAAGAGTAGCCCAAATACAGGCTTTGCTGTATTCTGGACTTTTGAAAAGTTCCTGTGTTGCCCATTTCCTTTCTTGAATAAAGGGAGGCTTCTTTGTTCACCAGTGGCAGTGGGTAGCTTAGAGCAGCCTATCTATCCATGGAGGAGTGTTCCCAGCACAAGAATCTGGTAGTCTATTGGCCATTTTGGGCCAATTTCTAGCTCTTTCAAGTCCCCCTGTATAAAACACGCTTTAGTGCAGCTTTGCGTGATTTTGCGCATAGAGCAGCATCGGGCAGCACCGCTTAATTTGGTTTAAACCATTCTCAGCGCTGTGCTACGCTTAAACATCGGAAATCGGTGAAAAAAAATAAAATTATTTTTATTTTAATTTTGCATCAGGGAACATTTCCAATGGCCATATATTTGGCCATTGGCATGCTTCCTGCACTGGATGCAACCTTTATTTGGAGCTTTCACGGCTCCATTTTGCTATTTGCAGAATGGTACTCAGTTGTCAACTGAGTACATTTCTGCAAATAACACTGCTCTTACTCGGACAGGTTCGGGTTTCCTGAATCGCAAATCTACCTCATTTGCATGCCTTTCACCTGCAATTGAGGTGATTTGCATATCCCAGCCCTGTCCGTGTAAGAGCCATTTTAGGAGCTCTCTTACACGTCCCTACAGGCTGTTCCTGGATCGCTCGTCGGACATGATGGCTGCATGGAGTCTTACTCTACTCTTAGACTCCATGCAAGCCATCGTGAATCCGGCCCATTATCATTGAATAACAATATATTTATTAATTTTACAATAATTATACAAAAGATGAGAAGTAACCATAAAAATATGAATACAACTTTTGTATTGTTCGATATAGACATAAAAAATAAAATTAATTATTCACTTTGCAATTAAAGAATTAAAACCTAAGATGGAACCTATCACACCTACTTTGATGAGAAAACCCATTCAAACTACTTGCTAATGCTAGGACTAAATGTCACACCAAACTATGATTGCTACTGCTTCCTAAAACATTAACCCTGGGATTCATGAAGCTTGCGCCAGGAACAGGCATAGCGTAGGTGGTATAATGCCAAATATGGCCACCGAGCGATTCAGGTATGATCCAATTCCATGTGCACTACCGGTGTATGCCAGATCTGTGCAGCCCTCGGCTTAGGTATGCTAATCACCCCATGCACAGTGCCGCACCATGCAAATGAAGGTACATAGCGATTCATGAAGTGGTGCAGGCATAGCATAAGCCCACAGAAATTTAAACCAAAAAACATGGTTTACATTTTTCCAAACAGAACATCGGAGATATGAAAGCGGACCAGACTCATGTATTACAAAGTTAACATATGCCAATGGCTAAATATACAGCCAATGGCATAAGAAAAGATGCACAACACCTAAAAAACAACATTTAATGTCATGTCCACAGTAATGCAAAGTACAACCGCAGGGCATGTGTGCGCAAACGGGAACACAAAGAAAATATATACAAATGTCATAAAATCGCAATGTAAAAAAACAAAAGAAAAAAGATTATCCTTGTTTCCCGTCTTTCCTGACCAAGAGTAGCCCAAATCCAGGCTTTGCTGTATTCTGGACTTTTGAAAAGTTCCTGCGTTGCCCATTTCCTTTCTTGGATAAAGGGAGGCTTCTTTGTTCACCAGTGGCAGTGGGTAGCTTAGAGCAGCCTATCTATCCATGGAGGAGTGTTCCCAGCACAAGAATCGGGTAGTCTATTGGCCATTTTGGGCCAATTTCTAGCTCTTTCAAGTCCCCCTATATAAAACACGCTTTAGTGCAGCTTTGCGTGATTTTGCGCATAGAGCAGCATCGGGCAGCACCGCTTAATTGGGTTTAAACCATTCTCGGCTCCACAAAGTCTGCTCTTCACTTTTTCCCTTAGAACTGATCTAGTTCTCATAATAAACACCCTATTCCCACTCTAAAGCCTGGCACTAGCTCACTAAAGCAATTATATAAGTCAGCACTAAAAAAATTAAAAGCACTGCACCCTCACAAACTCCCCTTGAGTACTTTGTTCCCCATTGGCCCTTTTTTTCAATTATAAAGGAAGTCCCAATACTATTCTAGCATGTCCAAAGGTCAGTTGTCAATCTTCTCTCCGATCCAGTTGGTGAATCTGGGAATCTTGAGGCAATGTTACAACTGCCTCATGTACACAGACAACTCTCTCCCCCTCCCAACAAATGCCAACACATGTGAGAGATGCAACCATATAGCCAAACTGGAGACTAAGCTCTCTCAACTCAGTACTGGCGTAACCAGTCAGGAGGAGAAGGAAACCACACTCACTACAATTCCAGTCTCACATAGACCTACCACGACAGCAAACCAAACACATAAACACACAAACACATACTCGGAGGCTCTAAATAAAAATCTGCCTAAGCAGCAGAGACCTCCAAAGCAGACACCCAAGCAACCACTACCCCAAAACAAAACATGTGCAACACATAGCTCACAAAGCCAGTGTGCCGAACAGTCACAGCCCTTAAGGCTAAACAACACACCTGATACACTTGTAATAGGTGACTCTATCATCAGGCACACTGACTTCCCGCTCACCAGGCTGAACAAGGAGAAGGTCACGGTGAGCTGCCTGTCGGGCGCTAGGATCCGCCACATAACACAAGCACTCAGGTCACTCCAAGGCAAGTACAAATATGACTCAGTCATTGTCCATGCTGGTGTGAATGACCTGAGACATACCTCCCTGGACTACATGAAAAGAGACATAGAGGAGCTCTCTGAGCATGTAGCCCAGGCCGGTATGACTCTGACCTTGAGTAGCATCTTACCCTCACCAAGAATGATGCCACAATATGAAGACAAGATGATCAATTTCAACAATTGGCTTAAGTATTGGTGTCATTCAAAGGGGATCCAATGCCTGTCTGCCTGGGATGACATGCTCGACAAGCCACGATGCTTCGCTAGGGACGGCTTGAACCTGTCACCCCTTGGCTTTCGGATATTGGCAAAGGCTCTTGCCACCCCCATAGTGCCTTTTTTAGGTAAGGCTCAAAAGACAAACCCATCACCATAGGTATCACAAGGGATAAGAAATTAAGAGCAATGCTACTCAACGCCAGAAGTCTAAACCTCAAGATGCACGCACTCGAAACTCTCCTTAGCATGGAGAACATCGATATCTGTGCAGTAACAGAAACCTGGTTCAAGGCTCCCGAGAGCACCTCAGCACTACCAGGTTATACCTCGTACCATGTTTTTCGGCCCCAAAACTTGGACCGAACCACAAAAGGAGGGGGAGTATAAATATTCATCAAAGATACCCACACCTCCAGGTTGGTGGCACAGCAGGAAGCATCAGAGACTATCCATGTGCAACTACCAGTGGGTAAAACTGCCTTCCAGTTTATAGCCTGCTACAGACCACCCTCCCAAACCCAGGAACCCCACTCGGCCTTCCTGAGAACACTGGAAAATATGAAGGTCTCTCCAAACACCATTATATTGGGCGACTTCAACTACCCTAACATAGACTGGGAGCATTACTCTAGCTCCAACACCCTAGTCCAAAGATTCCTAGAATTTATAAACTCAAATGCTATGGAACAACTTGTTGCCACTCCCACAAGAGGGGAAAACATACTGGACCTGATCATCACCAACATGGGGACTCTATGCTCCAGACCAGAAATGTATCCCACACTGGTAAGATCAGACCATAAACTAATCTCACTAGATATTCACATCCCGACCCCAGCCCATGCCCAGAAAACCACAGTGAAAAACTTCTCTAAAGCAAATTTCACACTCCTCAAAACCGAGGTGGAATCCTTCAAAGCCCCCGGGCCTGTGGAAAATACGGCCCAGACCGCAGAATCCTTTATAAACGCATTCTATGAACACCTTCAGGAATGCATGGATCATGCAATCCCAAATAATACCAAGACCCAATCCTCCAAAGTTAGGCATCCTGTCTGGTGGACCCCAGCCATAAACAAACTATACAATAGAAGGAGGAAGCTACTACATGATAGAGCAAAATCCCAAAAAGGGAAGGCATCTCTGATCAGTATTAGCAAAAAACTACGGACACTCATAAAATCATCTAAGGCCAGCTTTGAGAGAAAAATTGTACAGGACACTACGGATAATCACAAGGCTTTCTTTGGTTATGTTAGGAACCTGGGTGGGAATTCCCAGATATGCTCAGAATTAGTCCAAAATGACAAAAAATACACCAAACCGACAGACATTGCCAACATCCTAGCTGACAGGTTCAACTCAAACTTCTCCCCCCCTTCCCCACCAAAAGGGCAAATATCTATCCCAGCAGAGTGCTGCCCCCCTGACATCTCAGATGCTCAGGTAAGAGCCGCCCTCTCCAAAGCAAAAAACACAGCATCAATGGGACCAGATGGTGTTCCGGGCTGCGTTCTACATGAACTCCAAGAAGAACTAAACCCAAACATAAAACTACTGTTCAATCTCAGCCTAACTACAGGATATGTACCCAAAGAGTGGCGTACAGCAACAGTGGTCCCTCTCCACAAAGGTGGTGCCTCAATGGATCCTAGAAACTATCGCCCCATAAGCTTGACTAGCTTGGTCTGCAAAGCTATGGAAAGGATCATCATGGACCTCATAAATAAAGATATTGGGGACCTACAGACACTGGATCCTACCAAGTTTGGCTTTGTTAAGGGCAGATCCTGCCTCTTAAACCTGGTCGATTTCTTTGAAACAGTCACCAAGGCCATTGATGAGGGGAAGGTGGTCCACACAGCCTACCTGGACCTTGCAAAAGCCTTCAATACAATACCCCACTCGGGCATTATAGATAAGCTCACCAGCTTAAATATAAACCCCTATGTCACTAGATGGGTTGCAAACTGGCTCAAGGACAGAACCCACATGGTTAAAATTGTTGGAGCAATATCAGACTCCAAACCAGTTACAAGTGGCATCCCAGAAGGCTCAGTCCTGGGACCTCTCTTGTTCGGTATATATTTCTCAGAGGTACAGGCTAACACGGAAGGACTGTGGCTGACCAAGTTCACAGATGACTGCAAACTGGGCACCATAATCGACTCTCCAGCTGACACAAGCATCCTACAAAAGGGCCTCTTAGAAACAGACAACTGGTGCCAGAGCCATGGCCTCCAGCTAAATGCCAAAAAGTGTATAGTCATCCCCTTTGGCAAAAACAAAGTGCCCACAAATTACCACATAGGTGGTAATCCATTAAGTATGGAACAAGTAATTAGGGACCTGGGGACCCAAGTTGATAGCAATCTCTCATTTGACAACCACGTGGCCAAAGTGGTTAGAAAAACATTTTATATAGCCCACCTAATCATGAAAGGATTCACATTTAGATCAGCGGAGGTCATCGTGCCTCTTTACTCATCCTTCATCAGGCCCATAATTGAGTACAATGCCCCTTTTGGGATGTACCTTACCAGACACCTGCAGGAACTGGAAAGACCCCAAAAGTACCTCACCAAGAGGATCAAAGGGCTCAAACAGATGCCATATGCTGCCCGGTTAAAGAAACTCCAGCTCTACTCAGTGGCATACCGCCTGCTCAGAGGTGATCTGTGCCTGATATATAAAGCCATGTCCAACCCGGAATTAATGGACATGCTGCTCCTCAGAAAATCCAAATCCCATCGAGCTACGCACTCCAGAGACTTGAACCTCAGCACTGAAATAAATAGGACATGCTGGAAAGACAGATTCATAACCCAGGGGCTCCCTTCACTCTGGAATAAAATCCCAGTCCAGGTTAGGCAGAGTCCCTCATTGACTCTCTTCAAGAGGAATCTTGATGAGTGGATGGGAGATCGTAGGTTTACCCCGGGTAATCACTTCTGTGTCACTGTTAGACAGAGGCACAGTATATTAACCTCGAAAAAAGGCATAGCAAAATTAATTTAAAATGGGTGGCGAAAGCTAGACACACTCTGGCTAGGCTTATAAATGCCCTAGGGCAGATAGCCTAGTATGAACCTATGAACCTATGATTTCACCATAATATGCAATGGTATGCATGGTACACCACAACCAAGCTGCAAGGGTTGCTAAGGGTCTATGACAGTGTTAGGCGTGGTAACAAGGAATTAGTAGTCAATGCCATGCAAATGAGGCAGGTAATAGTGAATCGCAAATGTCCTGCTGGACTAAGGATATACCATACGGTGCAGCGCTACAACACAGAGGAGTGGTTTAGAGGTACATATAACATCAGCAGTGGGGTGTGCCACCATAGCTGTAAGCACATTGGAGCAATGCAAATCCGGCCTGGCCGTTGCTAAGCAAAGCCGCAGGACAGGGGTGGGGAGGTAGGTATAGCATCGTTTAGCTGAGAGCACATATGGTGCCCGAAAGCGCATGTGTACGGGGATGAAAACATGCCCAAAACCTGGTAAGCAGATGCACGTGCCACGCACCATAGCCCAAACAGGAAGGTCAGGGGAAGAAAATAAGGAAAAGCCGCAGTAGGGTAATTGGAGTACAACTGAGCAATTAATACCTATTAACTCACAGCGGGCAATCGATGGCAGCTGACAAGTCTGCCCGCAGAAACCTGCAAAACAGGATAGGGGAGGTGTCGGATTGCAAAGAAAAGAGAACTGTCATAGCAGAGCAAAGCAAACCTGCAGTAGACCGGCCATAGAACACATTATGCAAGATAAGCCAGGTTTAGGAAAGTACAAATGAAAGCAGGCTGCTGGATGCATGCCAGAAAATGGGAGGTGAAACTTGAAGAAATGTAAAGGGAAGGGCAAGAGGTAATCCATGGCAGCCAAATGTAATTCAACACCAAAGGCACCACAATAGTGGTTCCTTTGGTAAAACACATAAGATACCCTGTCGCTACGATTGTACATACACACCCTATGACATCATCAGTGTTCACAGCACAATAGTATAAAGTGTGAAAGCACCTCACACACACCTGTGAATTCCCAAACACTGCACCATAGGTGTAAACATACGGGGAACTTTTACAATGTACATGTTGGGAGCTGCCACAGCTGTGATTCATCACCATGTGTTAGTGACTGAAGGTGTTGTGGAGGATGATGCTGACAACCACCGCAGGCCCCGGAGGAGGAGAAGAGTGTTCAGACCAAGGGTAACCTACCAGGGGCTACATGATCTGGAGATAGTAGAGTGTTACAGGGTGGACAGGGACATCTTACAGCAAATAGTTGAGCTGTGCCAGCCACGCCTGAGATCCAGAAACAACAGAAGGGAACCCATCCCATTGGACACTTAGGTATGTGTAAGCTTGTGAATACTAGCCACAGGTACCTTTCAAAGGCCAACTGGAGATATAGTGGGGATCTCACAGGCATCAGCATCCAGGGTACTACACCAGTTCCTGGATGCCATGTTACCACATGCCAATGAGCATATATACTTCCCCCGAACTCAGGAGGAGTTGGCCAGCAATATGCATCTCTTCCACCATGTGGCACACTACCCGGAGGTACTGGGTGTGATAGACTGCACGCACATACATATCAAGTCACCACCTGGTGAGCATGGTAGGCGCTACATAAACCGCAAGGGATACCACTCCATCAACTGCCAGGTCGTGTGCAATGCCCAGGACATTATCATGGATGTGTGTGCTGGCAGCCCTGGAAGCTACCATGACTTCCACATCTGGCATGCCTCACAGATGTATCAGGTATTTGTCAGGGGGGGACATCCCACATGGCCACCTTGTGGGGGATGCTGGCTATGCACTGGAGCCGTGGATGATGACTCCCATCAGAAATGCACACACACCCATGCAAGAACACCATAATGAGGCACACGCACAAACCAGAATCATCATAGAGCATGTGTTCGGGATGCTGAAATCACGGTTCCATTGCTTGGACATATCTGGTGGAGCCTTGCTTTACTCTCCAGGCACGTGTGCCCACATCTCCATAGTATGTGCCATGCTACATAATATGATCCTGCAGAAACAGCTGCAGCAGGGACATAATGGTGCAGGCCCTCACAGCCCACCGCAATTGCCAAGGCCATCACAGGCACAGAGGAATTCAGACCACGAACACCCTGTGCCAGCCCCAGTAGGCAGATGGAGGCATGCCCAATATGCCTACGTCTTGACAAAGAGGGAACGTATAGCACATACTCTGACAGTGTAGGCTCTTACGGACTGACACACCTCTCCACCTGCACCACACAGTAAAATGGATGGCACACACACACGACCACCTGTAAATTGTAATGTATAGGTGGCCTACTGTGTGAATCCTACATAGGCAGCCCTCAACCATTGCACACACAACAGCTACTGGAACAAGGAATGTCAACACCTGAACAGTACATGCACCTATTAGCATATGTTGGTACTGTATGTATAGGTTCCCAGGTACATCTGTAGGTACATGCCCAATTGTCAGAGGCCATTCATCATTCGAGGCAAACAGTGTCTGCTGTCGCCACCACATCGAGTAACCAACTGACCCTCAGTGGAGCAGAGCCAATTGTGGGATCCATGTGTGTAATCACTGTTCCCCACACACTCTGCATGGATTCCCTGGTGTGTAAATGATGGGCTCCATACAATGTAATCATGGATGTAGTGGCAAAGCATGGGGTGTACCCATGACAGGTATCTGTCACCCCAGCATGCTCCACCTATGGTTGTGTGAAGGTGTAGCACATTATAGTGTGTGGCTGACTGTGGCATACATTCCCAATGCTGGGGCACATCCATTAAACATCACTTGGACATACCATTATTAGGTCCTATCCATATGTAAACTAACTGAGTTACCCATTTGATTGCAGTATGGAGTAACAGCCATAGTACAGTCCACATACTAAACGCCATAACACGTGTACAAATCCCAGATGCCCAAGTGGTAAATGCACTGACTGTCGTGCATGTTCCCAGTACCACGTCCTGCAAGGGACGTTACATAATCCCGAAGGCATGAATAATGGATGGTGGATGCAGGTCATCAGATCAGGTTTAGCACATGTTAGCAGGAATATGCATTGCCCACTGCTGGTAAGCGTCATTTAAACATGACCATACGGATATGCGCGAAACAGTGCTAAGCTTCTCTGAATATCGTGCAGATCACGGTCATTGATGTCCAGAACAGGTGAAACTAGCATTATTCACACCTGTATTAATAGTGCCTG
This sequence comes from Protopterus annectens, assembly GCF_019279795.1. Taxonomy (NCBI): domain Eukaryota; kingdom Metazoa; phylum Chordata; order Ceratodontiformes; family Protopteridae; genus Protopterus; species Protopterus annectens. The sequence continues at coordinate 711,093,992 of NC_056746.1, forward strand.
CTCTGAAGGGTAAAACGACCACTGCCAGGAGTAGAACACGCAATCATGTACGCAATCACCTAACACTAAGCTACTCAAGATGTACCAACGGCAGGTGTGTAATGTGACAGGTTCAAACACAAACGTGCAGAGTTCAGGAAACAGTATACACCGACATGTACACAATGAAAGATGTATTCTCCCTCTCACTCTCTCTTATATATACATATATATATATATATATATATATATATATATATATATATATATATATATAAAATAGAGATAGAAAGGGAGATAGGGAGTGATATATGTTGATATATACGGATTCACCTATATCTGCAAATATAGAGATAGGTCAACGACATGTACACAACCATGGAGGTAGAAATAAATAGGATACTGCCAACTATGGAATGTGTCACATGCTGACACGCGTATTCAGGAGGCTTAAAGACCGAAAGAACACAGTACCGGAACACTGTAACCATGTGTAATATTATCACGATATTAAGGGTCATTTAGTTATCGCTGCCGGTGTTGTGGTCCATGTAGGTACTGTGTTCAACTGTGTTTGTGATTGCTGTAGTCTGTGTATGTGTGTGTTGAGGGAGCCATGTGCGTTTCCATGGGACTGTAATGTGTGTGCGTGTGTTTGCATCATGTGTCTGTTAGTGCTAACTCGGAGATAAAGCAGTAAGGTAGGTGTGGTTATAGTTGGCCGTAGGCATATGGTACCACCTGTCCCACTTTAAGAGGGACAGCCCCTCCCTGGGCAGTTGTGTCCTGACAAAAAATATTAAAAAGGGCAAATGTCCAAGATTGTAGGACATAAATATGTCCCATATATTATGTAACAGTTGCATTAAATAGTTATGCCTGTATCTACAAAACATAAACGTTACATGAAACATGATAAGTAGCTATAGTGCTACAAGAATAAGTATGTATTCAGGATAAAAGTGTGTTCTATCCTGTGTACTGACCGTGGGTATGTGTCGGCCTGTAAACACCAATGTGTGTCCTGCAAATGTCCCACTATGGCCATTTGAAAAGCTGGCAACCCATGCCAAAGAGGCTCAGTCACCAACACAACTGCAATGAGTGCAAATATCTGTGACAGAAATACACGAGACAGCTGTCATTTAGTAACATTCCTTTACATATCGCTGTATTTCTGGAGGTATGGAAGTATCAACCTCACCTGCATACTATATCGAAACCAATTAACAATGGCTCAATGTATAAGCCCGTAACAACCATAGTCCAGTCTACTAAGTGATAGGTCTTCAATTAGGGAAGGAGCCCACACACATATATGGAATATGTAGGAATGCAGTCCCCACAAACCTGTATATGCTATGTACACCCACCTACATCTCCCACACACCCAAAACAATTGCAATACAGACTGTAATAACATCACAAACATCCACTCACTCAATTACATCTGCAGAACCGTTAACATACCTTGTGAGAGACACATTTGTAAAGGCGCCATGTGAAATCATAGCTATTGTATAATGGAGCAGACGGCGATGATACAGGATTTGTTTGCAATAGTCCCTTATCAGACGGTTGAGATGACAGGTACACTTACATATAGAACCATATACTATAGCCGTCACACACAATCCACGGGGGACATGAATTCAAAATATCCATGTCTCTACAAATATCAGTTGCAATTCCTCACAACAAACCACATACAGGCCGTCTCCCTGAAGGTAGGGCAAAAGGGCAACGCCCAAGTGGAGAATTAAATTATACCCCACTGTTGCTGCGTAATTGGCAAATGGAGTAGCTGCACAGCTGATGTGCATGTAATAATTTACTCAGGAACACCAATTGGCGGCAGGAAACCACATGTTACAGGTATCGACGTATATAAGGATGACTTGTCATACATTCAAACCATATGCTCATACCATAGAACTGTTTAAACAGTAAAGGTGTAAGAGAGATATTTACGAAAATTCGGAACGCTAACAAGGTATGTAGAACATTCAGTATGTTAGTGTATGTAGAGCCTGTTTTGTATTAATTAAAAGTGTACGCAATGCATAAAGTGGGAAAAGGTATTCTGTAGTGATGTCTTGTTAAGCATAGCAACGCTTGTAGAAATTGTGTGTCCTGCTGTGGGCCACAAGGTAAAAATCACATACACCACAAGGGATGTTATATGAGGGCTTTAAACAGAACAATTCCACACCATCAGCTGTCAGTGGTAGGGTATGCCAACAAGTACGTGCCATAGCAGGGGATAGTATATGTTGATATACCATCACAATAGGCATGTGTATGGGCATATAACGAAAATAACATGCCTAAGGTGGTCCTGCTGTGCAAGTATGCTTTGCATTATGGGATAATGTGTAAAATATGTGTAATGTACAGTATTGTAGGTAGATATGTCAGATATTCTACACAGCACAACTGTTATATCATACAAATAAAAGGTATCGTCAATTGGCATGCACGATACACAATAACAAGATACATATGGCTTGTAGTCACAGGACACTGTAACAGCATGATAGCCAATTGAAATGGAAGAGCAACTCAATTAACCATGCACAAAGGACATGTAATAGCTTCACAGGTACATAATGAGGTACTATGATGTCTGGCAAGTTTATGCGTAAGCCCAACTACAGTGTTTACACCGGCGGCACCTCTTTAGGGTAGTGTCCTGTCTGTGAACAGCAGAGCCATGTGTTACCTGCACCTATGTACAGTACAGCTGCTGCAGTGATCCCTTGTGTATCAGTGTGACTGCCTACAGAGTCACCTATGACCGGTGTGTTCGGTATGTTATAACACCCTATTGTTTGTAGTTGATGGGCACATATGAGTCTATGGGCTATAAGTAATTGTTGTTGTGTTTGGTAATGGGGGCTGCCTCTGATGCCTACACAGAGTATGGAGAGGTTCTGCAAATGTCGTACTCATACTATGTGTGGCCTGTGGTGGTGGAGATCAAGTGAGACTATGTGATGAGTGGGGTGTGTTGCAAATGTTAAATGTCCCCACATGAATGTCAGGTCCAGTCTGGGTTGGTGAGAGCATTACCCCCAGCATGGCCACATATGTGCATCTCCCACAGGCTGTAGTGTCGTATGTTGGGAGGTGAGCATTGACTGTGTACATGAGACAATTGCTCTATTGCCACATGTTTGCCATATTCATCATATAGACAGGCAATAGCACTGGTACGTGACACTTGGACATGCTTGTATATTCAACCATGTCTCACAAGATATGTGAGTTACATGTGTACAACAGCTGTTGTACTGTAAGCAAGCTGGAAATGTAAAGATAGACAGTGTACTTGTAAGACATGAGTTGGAATGGGTGCTATAGTAATCAGTAGCTCATGAAGTGCTCACATGTTCTGAACAAGTGCTGAGCATGAATATGCAATACAGATGGGTGTTGGATAATATCAACCCACTGCAACCCACAAGTGGAGACGACAGTCATAATTGGAGGCACTGCACTATTACCCTGCTGAGTATGGTCTGCAAGTCTATGAACCTTTATCAACGTAGATGTTACCAGTACAGAAGTAGATGACAGTACGGATGATTTCACACTGCATAGCATACCTGTGACAGATCATAGGACATCATCACCCATACCGTGTTCCAGCTACACTGAGTATACTAGATGTACCTTCGTATGTCACAGGAGTGTTCTACCAGTGGCCTGTTGACAGAAGCAACACTACAAAAGGTGTCTGAGTGACATATGCATATCACACCAGTGGCAGCTACTGTAAAACAGGGTTAATGTTGTGTACTTCCCCCTCAGTGTAGCCCATACCACACAGACAAATGGGAGGCATCTGTGTATGTAAGGATGTGAATGTCCATGACCTAGGAGCAATAGCTGTCTAAGTGTTGTGGACAACATACAGAATGGGCTTTGTGGGTGAGGTGGGTGACATATGTGGATAATCTGACAGCTGATAATAGCATTGTCACCACTAGGTGAATAACCCTGTACCCATTAACTACCACCTAGGCAGCAGTCAACATTATGGACACTGTGTAAGTGATGGTGCTGTGCAGTTCACCTCTCTGAGTTGATGATGTCTCCAGGCCTATTAGGTAGTCATACGAGGTACCCATGTCATGACAGGGTGCCATCCATGAGCATGGAGATCATTGCACAGGCATACTCAGCACTCAGGTGACCTATATTGGATCACATATCACCTTTAATGGGTATTGGCCATGCGTGGATGGGCAATACCAGCCTTCACAATCCTCACCTCCACTATGCAGCATGCTGGCTACCTTGCATAAAGACATGTGCTGCACTGTGAAGTTGGACATGCTACACATACATATCCTGATCTGAAAGACATACGTTATGGACAGCCACCATCCTACTACAAGGATCGCCACATGCTGGACAGATCCCTGTGCCATACATGTTACATACTCCTGCCATACCATGCAACCCTATCCATCAAAGCTGCACATGTCATCTCTGTCATACATGGTGCGATGACCGCATGGTAGATGTATTATTAACTGTCTGGATCAGTAATGTGGCACTGATGCACCTCGCGGTGGCAAAATGGCTGTCAGATACAGCTAGAAAACCTTGCCCGTACATGCCATAGTTGATAACCATCCCTGCGAATGACGTCCGGCTAGCCATTGTCCCATGTCTATCACATGTGCAACACAGGCGATACGTGGCAGGATGTTGAACTGCTGTACAGTGTCGTGTAGATGTATATGGCAAATACATGCATGTAAAGGTTTCTGTGTGTATGTGTGCATTGTCACTGCTCATGTCCATTAAGGCAGTGTATGTGTTGATATGTGACATATACACAGCATCAAGGTCAACAGCATTACTGTGGACACATCCAGGCATGTGCTGATAGGTAAGAACACCAGTACAGGCAAACAGACATGCCCACATCAAGACAGCATTCACATGGAGTATGAACAATGTAATGAGATGACACACATATATGGTGATGATATCCAATGCATAACGGGTGTTACATGTGTGTGACACAAACATGGCAGTCATGTCAGTGTCATGATGATTTGCAAAGATAACTGTTCAGATGTACTAGATTTAATACAAATGTATGTGCAGCTGTATCTCTGTACATCTCTGTGATACTGTGACCTGTCTCTTTCATTATGTCTTCCAGATAATGCCTCGTTCATGCCTGCCAGCGTATAGCCGCCAGGAGGATGATGCCCTCATCCCGTACCTCCATGAGAACTATGAGGTGTTGTACAGCCATGTGCCACAGCTTGCCCAGCCGAGTGATGACCTGTGGAAGAACCTTCACAGGAGGGTTAATGATGTGGGTGGCCATAACTGCACCTATCAGCAGGTGCGCAGACACTGCATGGACCTGATACGACATGCAAAACAGCATGCCACTGCAATCGCCAGGGAACAAGGTGGAACAAGTGGTGGCTCACCAACTCAGCCCCCACTCACACACACACCGAGGAGCTACTGGCCAGCCTGGGGACACCCTCAGAACAGCATCCACAAACACTAGCTGCCATAGTGGAGGTGGGTGTCTCCAAACCAATGAGCCTGGAGTTGCCTGGTAAGTCACTACTGCACATATGACTATTATATCCCATTTAGTTGCATGTGTCACTGTACAATATGTAATGTAACATCATATGCAATGTATATTTACACACATGCCGCATACTACAGTATGTTACCCTGTGTATGCACACATGCGCATACTATATGCTGTTGTACAGGCGAATGTGTTAACATGCACAGTGCACCATGTGGCTGTCATACAGTCATGGATAATGTTCAAACTGCTGTGTCACCCCTATACAGGTACCTCAGGCATGCCGCACAGACATCAGTCCATTGCAGGTGAGACAGTTATCAGTATCAGACATGTTAATGCATATATCTTTATGCCATGTGGCCAGTTAACACATGTACACATAATGTATGGTCCAGTCACGATATACAGGTCGCATCTGTCATCATTCACACCGGCTACCCATGTGCAATATATACTAACTAAAGGAAACACTGACATGAAACCACAGTACCTGTCATTGCTAGATGCGTGGACAGCTGTGCATACAATGGTGGAGGTGTTCAATGTAGGCATATGTACTATACATTGGAACAACACATGTGTGGTAGGCAAACAGTACCACACAGTGACCTGGGATATGGGCAGCCCACAGGAGTCACCATTGTGTAATATGCTCCTGCAATGGGTGCACACATTGTGATGTGCCATCTGACATGTCGCAGACATATAGTGTTCCAGCTGCAATATTGTCTCACTATCCCATAGTACATAACCCACATACCAAACATACAACCCGTTGTCTGCATAGCCCTGTGGACAGTGACATATCTGACATCTATGGGTGTATGTCATATGGGACAACACAGACATGTGAGATAGATGGATATCACAAACATTTGGCCAACACATGTTCATACATGGCCATGGAGGATGGCCAGAGACATGTAGCCACACAGTAGTTGTGATGAGTATACACCCTGTTGCACATTGTCCACACATGGTCCAACTATAGCCTTAGTTGACTGATTATATAGTTGATGTGGAACACTGGACATCCTAAACACCTGTGCACAGCTAGTGGAGGTGCCACTTAATTCGACCATATAAGATGTGTTGAACATCACAATTGTGTCATAGCATGACAGTAGTCCCCTGTACAGCTTCCACAGACATTAACACCACATCAGGCCACAGATACCGTACATGTCCCTTGCTGCTGTAGGACATCACCATCAGCCGTGCACCTCGTGTGTGTGGTACATTAATGTCATGTGGGACATGGTGTATTGATAAGTCTGCCATGTGTGGACATGGCTGCCAGGCAGCTAAGACTTTGTAGTAGTTGTGCAGGGGTGTCATCCGTAGGTCTTCCAGTGACCTGTCACATAACACAGCATTGTTTGGTGTGTATACACCTCAGCAACGTGGGTCACAATCCACAGTTATGTAATGTGTATGCACACAGTTATGGCTATGCACTGTGCGTATTACACACTGTATAGCACTATAGACGCCTCATGATGCCATGCAATGGCACATTGTCTGTACTTCACACTGTATAGCAATGTAGATGCCTCAAACTACCCTTCAATGTTCATGTACATTTGCTTAAAGTGCATTCTTTCTGTAGGGCATACAGACAACACTGCAATGTGATACCCATTACAATGCTGGACATGTGTCAGGACACCATTGTGTCAGACATGTATGCATGTCAATGCACACATCAGCAGATTACATGTCAAGGTCACTTCAGCCATGTGTACTGTTAACCTGTGCTGGTCCACATGGTGTATCACAGGGATGCATGCTTACTACCATGATTGTGTGAACTGCATGGCTACTGATATGACACCTGCTTGCTGTTGTGTGTAACCCAGGGAGTTATGCTAACTACCACTATTAATGTCTGAGCTGCACGCCGTCTGCTGTATCACATGCATGCTGCATGCCATCTGCTACTGATATGACACCTGATTGCTGTTGTGTGCAACCCAGGGGCCGTCTGCTGTATCACATGCATGCTGCATGCCGTCTGTCAAATCACATGCATGGTGTGTCTGTGTGTCTGTTGTAATGTAGAGTCTTTCTTTGCATTCACAGGTGATGTAGGTGCGTTACCCTCCTGCGGTCCATCTTATGTTAGTGTCCCCACAGATACTAGCAGTGATGAACATATGCATGAGGTACAGGCAGGGTTGTCAGGGGCTGAATCTGTGCCAATGGTTGCCATCCCAGCTATGTCTCCCTCTTCCCCACACACAGTTCTCATGCCAACACATACCCCATCACCAGTGGCCATAGAGGAAGGACATTCAGTGTGTGTTAGCTCAGAACAGGAATGTGTGGTGGCTACTGAAGGTGTGTCTCCACACCATGGTGTCAGTGTAATGACTGCAGATGTGCCACACAGGTATGTGACCAGTGCTGCTCGTAGAAGGACATCTGGCAGACATGCACCTGCAGGACAGAGCGCAGCAGCTGGTGTCACCAGATGCATGTTCCAGACTGTAATGGCAGCAGAGGCACATGCTGAATGGCAGAACAGTGAAGGGCAGAGGCTTCAGAGGGCTGCTATCTGTACTCTAAATGACAACATCCAGGCATTGGCAAATGCTCAACAGCAGATTGCTGATGTTCTGGACAGGCGATTGGGTGACATGGTTGGAATCCTTGACCATGGCATGGTAATCCACGAGTGTGAGCTGTCTGTGCTGGAACATCTGGTAGGAGTGAGGTGTAGGCCACGTGGACGTAGGCCAGCTACACCACCTAGTACAGGTCAACATGAACGAGCCACCTCACATGCCCACTCCCATAGTGCTGGTAGCAGTAGCAGTGCAGCTGGTGCTGCACTGTCCACACCAGGACACAGCAGGCCACGGGGACATGGCCCTGGACGTTCCCAGTGGGGACACGGTTCCAGTGGACAAGTGTCATTGGACAGTAGCCAATCTGTACCTCCGCTGGTAGTGCCCGTGCAACCCCTGGCAGGCACAGGTCACGTGGCCATGGCCTGACACAGTGAGCTGTACATCCTGGTCTGCACAATCTGGAGCTGTCAATAATACCCTTGTGCAGGCCTGACAAAAGGCAGAACTGTGTGCACACATACATGCACACAGCAGAAACATCTGTAGGGCACCACAACACCCACATGCATATCGACCACACATGTCCAATCAGATCACCGGACCTAACCCACACACGTGATGCCATCCACTGGTGCAGCCTATGCCCCTGGCAAACATTATCACCCTGTGCATATGATGATGCCTGTGCTGCATCACTGTCATCCACACCATTGGTGCAGGGACATGCTCATATGGTCTGATGCACAGGGTGAACAGAACAGTGAGATAAGTGTATATGACATTAGTTGTGTACTGTTGACATGCACCAGACATACCATGTAGTAAGGTTTATAATGCATTGTTATATGTTCACAGTATGTGTCTTGGTAACAATGGTAACAGAATGTTGGTAATTATGCCCTGCTTCCCTCCTTAAGGTCCAATTGCATGTGTCATTACGTTACAGTGTTTGTAGTTGGAGTGCATTGTTGTATATTCACAGTATGTGTCTTGGTAACAACAGTAACAGCATGTTGGTAATGATGCCCTGCTTCCCCCCTTAAGGTCTACTTGCATGTGCCAATAAGTAGCAGTGTTTGCAGTTTCACATGTGTAAATGTGGAGTACTCACAGGCATGTATGGCAATACGAGCATGCTATACGTAGCCTCAACCTCACTGTTAGAAAGGCTACCATTCCACAGATGTCCACACATCTACTGATCCAGAAGCATGTAGGCTGTTTAATAGGCTACAGTGGCTAGAGACGTGACATCCATACTAGGTCACATCACAGGTATGTTGACATGGTGCGGGGGGTTTACAAAGCAGTCTGGCTGATGATAATTTTAGAGGCCACTTGATAGCATGAGGCTTCACTGTGTAGCAGTAATACCCTGTCACATTACAGGATGAGGACACACACAGACATACACAGAAACACACAGTAACATGCCCACACTCATGGGGTCAACAACACTATAACACACACTCGATAGTGTTGAGGTGAGGACCGCTGCCTATGTGGTAATCACCCTCACAGTACTGTGCACCGATATGACGCGACACAGAGAATGAACATGTACAGGTAGCCAGTAAGGCTGAGACCGATGGCATCAACGGGTTAGGAGACTGCATCACCATGAGGGGTTAGGGATCCTGTCTGTTCTGTATGGTAGCATACACCCTCACTCCATGCACCAGACAGCCATACACACACACACACACACACACACACACACACACACACACACACACACACACACACACACACACACACACACACACACACACACACACTGTGGAGTCCACAAATGTCATTCACATACAGATAGCTGACATGTGTGTGATACACACCACACCCCTGCCTACATCATGCTTTCCACACTGCAGTATGTACAGATCTCTACAACAGTGTACAGGGGTGTGTAACAATTGGGATGTATTCCCCACCATATGTGGCATATATGGTTACACAAGCAAACACACATGGCAGTACTGTGAATGATACACCTGCTATATGATGATACGTCTGACAGACATGCAGCAGTATTGGCCGCATTACGTGTACCAACGCTACCTTCGGCAATTGTGCTGCTATATGCACATGGGAGGATGTAAGTGTTACAGGTGTCAAGTGACTTACAGTCAGTAACACCCTGACCGCTGTGTAGGTTGTATGTCTTCACTGTCAAGTAACAGTAACATAGCATACTGTTTGCACATGTAATGGTAGGGTGGCTTGTGACACACCTGTGAGCCATCTTCAGCAAACATCCATCTGCAAAGGTGGATCACCTCTTTATGTACACACATCCATCCATACCTGATGTACATCCTACCATACTGTCAGTATTTCACCATATATAGGTGTCAATGATGGGGCTGCATTGCAACTGCATGTTGTAGTTAGGCACAGATGAACAACATACATCAGCTACTGCACATTTATGGTAGCTGCATGCACACCACTACATGTACATGTGAGTTGGTCCTACATGCCTGTCATGCAGCCATGTTTGTATGCATTGCAATTGGTGGACATGTGTGATGACATACATAACACATGGACTGTTGTATGATATGATGGTTGTCAAGGGTAACTAGTACAGAGGGAGTGTCACCTCGGTCAACATTGCTACCTTATGTACTGTTAGCATTCAACAGCCATGGACCTACCTTACATGTGCATGCGTGTGATTGCTGTAGCCACTTGTCTGCATGGAGGACAGCAAAAGCTATGCTATGTACATATGTGTTGTGTGTGTGTGTGTGTGGTCCATGTACATATCCACTGTGATGACATGTATGTCGTATCCAAACATGTGTTCTTTGGTGTACAGTGACGGTCATCTGTTACAGCTGTGTAAGACCCAGGGCCCCTGTTATGTGTAGAGCTGACCTGGTTATGAACAGTAGTATTGTTGCATTGCATAATACATGATGGAACCCTGTCAGTACATGTGTAGTCTGCACAGTTGCTGTAGACCTATGTACAGTCCACTGGTCATGAGTCACATCGTGTTGTGGTAATGTATGGATGTGCGTTGCTGGTCCAAGGACATGGTGATGTCTGAGGGCTAAATAGTAGAATGCGGTATTTACCTCTGTGATCTGCACGTGAGACATCTGTGATGGCTCTTGAGTGTGTACTGGTCAGTACATGTGAGTGGCCTTCATGTACGTGGGGATAGTAACACCATACTGTGCCCTTCTGTGTTTAGAATCCGTGTACATGCAAGACAGCCCTTTGCTACTACTAAGTGTGTGAGCATGCTCAGTATGCTGTTGTGTAGATGGACACACAGTACATTCCAAACTGTGCCCTTCCGTGTTTAGAATCCATGTGCATGCAAGACAGCCCTTCGCTACTACTAAGTGTGTGAGCATGCCCAGTACACCGTTGTGTAGATGGACACACAGTACATTCCAAACTGTGCCCATCCGTGTTTAGAATTCATGTGCATGCAAGACAGCCCTTTGCTTCTACTAAGTGTGTGAGCATGCCCAGTGACACATTATGTCAGTGATGTGCCTCTGTGTATGGGCATGGCCATTGACAACCTGTATAGCGATGGTGGTCATCCAGGCAACAGATGTCCATACCCCACGTCAGGATGGATTCCTACATTGAACACACTGGCTGGCTGTCTTGAAGGGTGTACTGTCTGTGGCGCATCTTGTATCTATGTAGTGTTGTAATAGCGCTCTGTAGATAGGCAGTTGTCCCGCTCACGCCACTGCCATGTGTTTGTCTTCGTCTACCTTGGGACAGTAATATGCTTTTTAGACTGCTCACTCTCTATACATTCCCTATCGGCGTCTTTGCCTTTGCGGATCATGTCATCCACCTAGAAGTATGCCTCTGGGAGTGTGGTGTTCCAGTAATCGCAATAGTGCATTCTGTAACTGCGTAATGCTGTAGTGTGATAAGGTAGTTAAGTGTATGTTCGACTCGCAGCCCTGCCAAGTGTGTGTGTGTGTGTGTGTGTGTGTGTGTGTGTGTGTGTGTGTGTGTGTGTGTGTGTGTGTGTGTGTGTGTGTTTCCAGCTGCCTGGGGACAGACTGATGCTTTTAGATGCCTCACTCCTCATACATTCCCTATCAGCATCTTTGCGGATGATGTCATTCACCTAGAAGTATGCCTCTGGGAGTGCTGTGTTCCAGTAATCTCAATACCACATTCTGTAACTGTGAAATGCTGTAGTGTAATAAGGTAGTTAGGTGTATGTTTGAATCCCAACCCTGCCAAGTGTGTGCGTTTCCAGAGTGATGCTTTTAGACAGCTCACTCCCCATACATTCCCTACTGGTGTCTTTGCCTTTGCGGATGATGTCATCCACCTAGAAGTATGCCTCTGGGAGTGTGTGTTTGTGTGTGTGTGTTTCCAGCTGCCTGGGGACAGAGTGATGCTTTTAGACGGCTCACTCCCCATACATTCCCTATCGGCGTCTTTGCCTTTGCGGATGATGTCATCCACCTAGAAATATGCCTCTGGGAGTGCTGTGTTCCAGTAATCTTGGTAGCACATTCTGTAACTGCGTAATGCTGTAGTGTGAAAAGGTAGTTAGGTGTATGTTCAACTCCCAGCCCTGCCAAGTGTGTGTGTGTGTTTCCAGCTGCCTGGGGACAAAGTAATGCTTTTAGACGGCTCACTTCCCATACATTCCCTACCGGCGTCTTTGCCTTTGCGGATGATGTCATCCACCTAGAAGTATGCCTCTGGGAGTGCTGTGTTCCAGTAATCTTGGTAGCACATTCTGTAACTGCGTAATGCTGTAGTGTGATAAGGTAGTTAAGTGTATGTTCGACTTCCAGCCTTACCAAGTGTGTGTGTGTGTGTGTGTGTGTGTGTGTGTGTTTCTAGCTGCCTGGGGACAGAATGATGCTTTTAGATGGCTTACTCCCCATACATTCTCTATCGGCGTCTTTGCCTTTGCGGATGATGTCATCCACCTAGAAGTATGCCTCTGGGAGTACTGTGTTCTAGTAATCTCGGAAGCGAGTTTTGTAATTGCATAATGCTGTAGTGTGATAAGGTAGTTAGGTGTATGCTCGACTCCCAGCCCTGCCAAGTGTGTGTGTTTCCAGCTGCCTGGGGACAAAATAATGCTTTTAGACGGCTCACTCCCCATACATTCCCTATTGGCATCTTTGCCTTTGCGGATGAGGTCATCCACCTAGAAGTATGCCTCTGGGAGTGCTGTGTTCCAGTAATCTTGGTAGCACGTTCTGTAACTGTGTAATGCTGTAGTATGATAAGGTAATTAGGTGTATGTTTGACTCCCACCCTTGCCAAGTGTGTGTGTGTGTGTGTGTGTGTGTGTGTGTGTGTGTGTGTGTGTGTGTGTGTGTGTGTGTGTGTGTGTGTGTTTCCAGCTGCCTGGGGACAGAGTAATGCTTTTAGACGGCTCACTCCCCATACATTCCCTATCGGCGTCTTTGCCTTTGCAGATGATGTCATCCACCTAAATGTATGCCTGTGGGAGTGCGGTGATGCTGGAACTCGGTAGCGCTTTCTGTTACTGTATAATGCTGTAGTGTGGTAGACTAGACAGGTAGGTGCTCGATTCCAAGGCATTGTAGGTGTGTCTGTTTGGCAGTTATACCGTATGTGTTGGTATCTGTGGGTGGCTAGCTGCGGGATGTGTTCAGTGTGTTTTGTTGCTGACCTATATAGTGTCCACAGCCCGCATATTCTTCCATGACACTGGGTTGTCAACACATACATTCGCCAATTGGTCTGGTGAGTAACTGTCAGCAGCCCTACTCTTACCCTTGATACATTCTGACCCGTGTGATGCAACAAAACACACCTGCCTTGATAGTAACAACACTACATGATGTAGGTGGCACATGTAGCTTCCTTTTCATTCCTGTCTAATGCATTGCTGTCATATGGTCCGCTGTTGTGATATAAATGCCATATCTACATATGTGTGTACATGTATATGTGTGTATGTGTGTGTGTGTGTATATATATATATATATATATATATATATATATATATATATATATATATATATATATATATATATATATATATATATATATATATATATGTCCATGTATATATGTATACAAATAATATATATGATATATGTAGATATAGAGGTGGACATAGATGTGAACATATATGTCTGGGGACATCAGCACTATTGAATGTTTGTGCCGGATGATCTGTACATGATAACCTGGGATCTATGTATATCTGCCATGGCGTGGTGGTATTGCACATCATCTATAGTGTGTAAGGTCACGGGTTGTAGTCGTGTAGACACCGGATATTTTGTTGCTGGGAAGACCATGGGACATCAAATATGGTGATAGTAAGGCACCTGTTGCCAGTTGTGTACGGATCTGAGTGACACTGAGCAGCGGATATTAATTTGGAGGTTCAGTATGGTTCATATAACTATTCATTAGAAGACTATACCATGCAGATGAGGTTGACAATAGTGTATCCCATTTATCACCAGGGTGTGATGCTGGTCCCTGGAGTGTATGTGTGTAGTCAGCCGGGTGCAGGTCTCGAATATAGTTGACAGCATGGGAGGGGGGTCAGTCATACTGTAAGTACATTGCAGAACTGTGCCTCGGGAGTGCTCCTGCCCAAGCACACCCAAGCTAGGGGTGTGTTAATACCTGCCTGGTGAAATTGGGAGGGATGACAGCAGTGGTGGGGTAGTCAGGGTGTACAGGCTGCACAAACAGGTGTTGATCAGCACAATTAGCAGATGACATGGCCAGCCCACACCTGAACAGTACGGTAATGCGAGCAAGCAGCATACACACAGGTTTCGTCTGCACTCTACACCACCGGTGTATACCTGCAGGGACATTTCACGACACAGTCCAACCAAATGAGACGGGCTGCAGCAGGGTACATATACCAACATTTACAGGAGGCTGGGGCAGTGAGGATGTGTATGCTGCCGAACAACCCTTACTGGGGTGACATAAGACTTCATAGACCCAGGGTGACTTACCAGGGGCTACATGGGCTGGGGATGGTGGAACACTATGGGGTGGACACAGACCTTCTACAGCAGCTTGTTGACCTGTGCCTGCCACACCTGACACATCAAACAGGCCGAGGGAAACACATCACAGTGGATACCATGGTATGTGTTGGCCTAGGTGTACTAGCCACAGGTACCTCACACAGCACAACTGGGGATATCATGGGTATATCACAGGCATCTGCATCCAGAGTATTGCACTAGTTCACAGAGGCCATGTCAACACATGCTAGTGAGCATGTACATGTCCTCAACATACGTGATTAGTAGACCAGCAATATGCATCTGTTCAACCACATGGATGACTACCCTGGGGTACTGGGTGCTATAGTCTGCACACACATACACATCGTAGCACCACCCGGTGAGTGGGGTAGGGCCTACAGTCACTGCAGGGGCATACCCTCCAACAGCTAGGCCATATGTGATGGCTAGGGCATGAGATTGCATGTGTGTGCTGTCTGCCCTGGAAGCTATGATGATTCCGATATATGGCTTCTGACACAGCTGTAGCACACCAATGCCAATATGGACATCCCCTACAGTCTCATAGTGAGGGATGCTGGGTAAACACTGGTGACGTGGCTGATGACACCCATCAGCAATGCATACACACATGAACACTCACACCATACTGAGGCGGATGCACAGACAAGACATATACTTTTGCATGTGTTTGGGATGCTCAGTTCACAGTTCTGGTATCCGGACACATCCGTTGGAGCTCTGCAGTATTCACAAGCTACATGCATACAAGTTGTTATGGTATTTGCTATGCTACACAATCTTATCCTGCAGTAACAGTTGCAGCAGGAACAGCATGGGGAAGGGCCACACAGACCAACACCACTGCCAAGGCCTGTACAGGCACAGTGTGACTTGGTGAAGGAACTACCTGAGCAGGGCACAGTCAGCAAAAGCCCGTGCACAGTATGACATGCCCTTGGCAAAGAGGCAACACAAGGCATATGCACTGACACAGTAGGTACCCACGGATTTCCCCTCTCTGACCCACACACAGTACAATGGATGCCAAACGTGACACTACCTGTGCTCGGCCATGTATAGGAGGTGCACTGTGTGCATCCGACATAGGCAGCCCTCCAGCACTGTCCTCAAGTCCAGAACACACCCAGGGTATGTCTATTGACCTAACAAGTGGCAGTTGTATTAGAATGTGTATTTACCCATTGCTATGGTATGATGTGAGCATACAAGTGACTGTGGGGGCCAAATGTTAGGGCAGCAGACAGTACACATCCATAGTGGCACCATGACCTCTGTAGCACATACAGGGGTCACAATGGTAGCCTGTAGTACACAGGGTGTCCTAACCCACTGCAGATTGTGGGCTGACCATCATGTGTATCCGTATAGCCCACACATGTTCCATGCAGCTGGACAGATGTGGACCAATACAGACAAATGATATATGATGGCCTATGGATATGCCCAATGAATGACCCCAACCCCCTAAGACACACACAGACTACAGCAGGCCAGGCAGTTTGATGTAGGTTGTGTAAGCTAGGACGTCCAACACCACTGTGCTGGTATTTAAAGTTGGGAACTGACGTACACTGGTATCCCTCCAACCAGCAATTTCGGTAGGTCCACACACTGACATGGAGTACCCGGCATACAAGTACAGTAGTGGCAGATGTGTACAATGGTTGGCTGTGCCCCCCCGTCAAACCTACACATGTGAGAGTCATGTGTGCCACCCATGGTGCTGTGTAGGACTGTAGTTGTGGTTAGATGTCCCCCCACGCTATGCTGACATGTAGCAACTGTCAATGCCACATGACCATTAGCTACCCTGTAGACACAGCATGACACCTGTCTGTGTAGAACGGAGGGGTCAGCAACACAGTGCTAACTATCTGGACATGTGACACATACGATACAGTTGACCATACTTGGCATGCTCACACACATGACGGTATGATGGTAATGTCGGTTGACAACATGTGTAACAGTCATACTGGGCATGCTCACACACTGAAACACAGGATGGCCAGGCATGCATACACCAGTGGTCCGGACATATCTGCCAGTACATTGCTATAATGTTGGATGACTGCGCTGTATGGTGTGTGTGTGTTCTATTGTCTGTACATATGCCATGGTCTATTGTTAATTCACATGAGCTATGTGCACAGGGCACTGCTACCAACATGTGAATAGGGCGGTTCTTTGTTTGCGGACAGACCGACGCCTTTGGATACGGACTGGGTAAGGCACATTCCAGCAGGTGGGAGCAGTTGTGCGTGGGTTTGCACAGTGGTAATCACTGCTGACCTCAGGTCACAGCACCTTATATACGTTTAGACTCCACATTTCTTTGACAGTGCACTACTGGCATACTGGTAGACAAACACGCTTACAGCCACTCGTTCACCGACATTTCCGCTTACATTTTTCACTCACGCTGGGTGTGTGCGATCCCTTGTGATGCGTATTACATCGGACTACATGACTACAGTATCATTTTGTGATGGCAGGCATTCGACTGTACGGACTCGGCGGCCTGTCCAGTGACGTAATCATATTATATGCGTGTTCCTCGTACTATCTGCTCCCATCTGCCTGATACATGGGAACTGATACTCTGCAATGCTGACATGTGACTTGAGTTTATTAACGCAGCTGTCCGCCTAGTCATGCTACCGCATACCTACTGCACGTTGTCCACCTTTCAGATTGCACGACGGGAGACTGTAGGAGTGACACCTTTCCCACTTTGCATGGGACAGTCCCTCATTAGGCATATCTCATGTGACAATACCAGACCTCTCCACCAATCGGGGACACATTTCTGCAGAATCAGGGACAGGTCAAGAAAACATCAGGGACACTTTTACAAAAGTAGTGCTATTAACTTGAAACATTGACAGAATCAGAGCACATGACTCAATACACATATTCTGAAGTAAAAGTAGGTTATAACTCTTACTTATTGTCATTAATCAGTAAGTGTGATTCACCACCTTTCCTTCAACAGTCACTAATTTTAGGAGGGATTAAGAGGGACAGAGTTAAACTTTCAGTCAAACTCAGGGATGTACCTGAAATGCAGGGACAGTTGAGAGGTATGGACAATTCTCTAGCCATTGCAACTGTCCTGATTAGGGGACATTCTCATGTTGTATGTGTCTGTACTGGTTGCTTGTTACAGGTCTTGTATACCTGACACATCGATATGTCATATGTAGTATCATAAGCAACCTTACTGCTGCTAAATTACGCTTTGATTTGTGTCAATATGTGTATTTCTGTACTATGCATGGCTGTAGGTATATTCTGCTCTGGTACGTCTGACATTTCTACAGAGCAGGTTCCACTTTGGCCATTCAGAATGGTGGCGGCCCTATAGACCCTATATGTAGAGCTATCACATGTGTCAAGGCAACACATACCCACAGCCAGTAGTAAATGGACGACTTCCACGGTTTGCATACGTTAAGGTTATTTATGTAGCACTATAATTGATAATACTGTTTCCTATTACATGTAACTGTTTCTGATACAACAAATTAATGTCTGACACCACTACACACACTATATAGCCTCCATTCCCGAACTCACAGGCCATGTGCCATAACTGTCATTTTGCAGAACACAACTGCCCAGACGGGTGTGTCCCTCACAGGCGTATGGGTGTTGAACCACTTCTATTATGCTATCATCTACCTAAGGTGGTCAGCAAATTATGCACTTTCCATCAGTAGCAGAACTAACATACCAATGGGTGTGAATGAACACTGTATCAGGAACAATGCATAACACCCTGTGGGACACACTTAGATGATTGGTTCTATTAACCAGACACATTTACAGACACAGAGCATATGTATTCATTCACGTTTGTCGAGGTACATGCTGTTTCTGACTCATACATGTTGCCATCTTTCATTACCTGTTTTCCACCACCTGTTCACCTAATATCACTAGTTCTGGAAGTGTTTAGTTGGACTTTGTTACATTCTGATACATAACTATGGACATCCATGCTAATCGGGTACATGGCACTGATTTTGTCTCTATGTATTCCCCCGATGGTTTACAGACTATCCGGTAGATGTGCTCTTCAGGTTTGGGAGGTGTAGGCGTATGCTATGCCCACATAGGAATATTAATGACTTCCACTGGGCAGGCCTACTACATCTCTGCCAATCAGCACCTGCACACTTAAGCCCATTATTACATACCCATGGTCCACCTACCTGGCACCCCTCTGCAGCAGTTGTGACAAATACTTACTGCGAGCGCAGCTGGG